>NW_011501167.1:42702-43815 GCF_000495115.2 Populus euphratica
AACTCTTATTATTGAATTGGAAACCACACACAAAGGAGGTTCCAATCAAATTATAAATTATTAACATGATCACATTAGTTATCTTATTCGATTAATGCTAATACTTGTAAATCTCATTAGGCATTCATGATTATAACTTATGTTAACAACAAATCAAGTTCCTTTCATAGCTCAGGTGTCAGTTATATCATACAATATGAGCTATGAAAGTGCCAAGCATTTGTTGTACCAAGTGTTATACAACATAAATCTAGATTATTCATTTAACAAGCAAAGTATTATCTAATGATTATCTAATGATTCTTTATGTTTTGAAATGAATCCTGACTTTTGACAATTTTCACAAGCTTTGCAGAATGCATATGAGTCCTTGAACATGGTGGGCCAATAAAATCCACTTTGTAAGGTCTTTGCAGTTGTTTTTGCACGTCGCTCACAAAATTTCTTTTATCTTGGGTACTCGAATTAGCTGATAAATCTCCTAAAGCAAGAAAAATATTATTTTTATCATACCAAGGCATTGAACTAAGAGAAAGTATGGATTCATTAGAAAAGTAATTATCGATTGGTGTGATGTTGAATGTTGGATTTGTTGTCACTTTTGACAAAAGATCCATGTCAACATTTTCGTGCCTTTTTCATCCATGATTTCTTCCTAAGAATAAATCATTTGTAAATCTTTAAATTCATTCAATTTATTTTTACTTAAAGTAGATTCAAGTTAATCATGAACTAATTCCTCAATAAGATCTACTTGTAATTTATTATCATCTTTAGGTTGCTTGTAAATGTTGAAAATATTAATCTTCAATGTCATGTTTTCAAATGATAGCTTCATCATTCTATTCCTACAATTAATCAATGCATTAGAAGTTGCAAGAAACAGACATCCTAAAATAACAGGAAATGAATTACATGCTTCAACAGGTTCCGTGTCCAAGACAATAAAATCCACCATGCTTCAATAGGTTGTGTGTCCAAGACAACAAAATCCACAGGATAAATGACTGTATTGACTTGTACTAACACATATTTAATTATTAAGATAACTAATGTAATTATATTCAACATTTATAAACTAATTGGAACCTCTTTTGTATGTGGTTTCCAATT
>NW_011501167.1:43941-55531 GCF_000495115.2 Populus euphratica
ATTATTATTATTATTATTATTATTATTATTATTATTATTTATAATTTATATAATTAACCTTCCTATGGTACGACCCTGATCTTCGCGAGTTATTTTTTATTTCGACACTTCTACACTTGGGAGAAGACATCAATCTTTTGGTCATGTCTAGTTTTTTACTCCATTGCCAGAAAGGTAAATTCTTATACAAATTATAACATTTATTTTATTTTCTCTTTTCACTTTTCTTGTATTTAACTTTGTCTTTGTTTTTTTTCTGTTTTGTTTCTTTTTCTTTTGTTTTCTTCTTCTTTTTCTTCTATTCATACACGTGCATGGGAGTGTGGTTACGTACATTAAGTGGCAAAATTTATAGGTATTCTCAACATTTTCAGAAAATATAGCCCAAGAAGATAACTAGTCGCTTAATGACACGACTAAAAGATTGATGTCTTCTCCCAAGTGCAGGAGTCTCGAAGTAATAAATAACCCGGCAAGACCGGGGTCGAACCACAGGGAGGTTAATTGTACAAATTATAAATAACAATAATACAACAAAAATAATAATAACAACAACAACAATAATAATAGTACTAATAATAATAACAATAATAATAGTAATAATAATAGTAATAATAGTAATAATAAGAAAAAAGAAGGAGAAGAAGAAGAAGAAGATGAGAACTTCGAGATGGAATATTAATGTAAGAATTAAACAATGATAATAACAAATGTCAAGGTTAGAGGATCCACTAATGGTATGTCAAACAAGTATAATATAAACTCTTATTATTCAATTAGAAACAACACACAAAGAAGGTTTCAATCAGATTATAGATTGTTAACATGATTACATTAGTCATCTTATTCGATTAATGCTAATACTTGTAAATCTTGTCAAGCATTCATGATTATAACTTATCTTAACAACAAATCAAGTTCCTTTCATAGCTCAGGTGTCGGTTATACCATACAATATGAACTATGAAAGTGCCAAGCATTTGTTGTACCAAGTGTTATACAACATAAATCAAGATTAGTTATTTAACAAGCAAAGTATTAAAGAGTGAACAAGATAACAAATACAAAACATGTTAGTATCAAACAATAAATTCCATATTAAGTTTACACTATACTTATTCTTACACCATTAGTGTAGCCTTTTCACCTTGACATAATAAACTTAGCTAGACATAATGAAAGAAAGAAAAATAAATAAACAAAATAAAAACATAAATAAGATAAAAGTTAACTAAGTAAATGAAAGGAAATGAAAGGCATAAACATGATATTAATGAAAGCAAAGCATAAGCAATACAAAAAATACAAAGAGAGAAAGCAAGACCATGATCTTGATCTGGAGACCAATATGCCTAAATGCATGGCAAATGCTTCCTTTTATAGGCCAAAATTAGGAACAATTGATTTGATGACTAATTGATGAGTGGGTGACCAACTCTTGACTTGGTGACAATCCTTATCTTCTCTTGTCTGTCTAAAACATCATTGATATTGTCAAAGTTGCAGCCACTTGAAAACATAAAAGTTGTAGGAAATTGTCTTAGCTTTCTTGTGTAAAAAATTCAGCTCATTTGGACTTCTAGACCTCTAGATATAGGCCAAATACTGAACAGTGCTCGGGCTGGAAGACAGATTTAGGCTTCTTTGTTGTTGCTATAATTTTAACTTGAAAAAGACCTTTTTAGATCTTGGGCTCCATATAAAAGTTGTAGGCCTATGTCTTACCTTTCCATCCATATAAATTGGATCTAAATTTGAGATCTACAGCTCTAGATATGACCTAATTACCGAACAGTGTTCTAGTATGAATTACACCGACATCTCTTTTCTAAGTTTGGTCATCTCTTTGCCCTTGCAATTTAAGTTCTTAAAGTCATCAATCAATCCTTTCATTTATGTGATAGACCTACATTTAAAATGAACATTTACCATAAATTAAAGGTATCTTATATTATTAGATATATTATTCTAAAACATGTTTTAGTTAAGGAGTTATTGATATTTCAAGTGCAAAATGATGATATAAAACCATGATAAAAATACATTTTTAAGTACTAATCACACCCCCCAACTAGCTTATTACTAGTCCCTAGTAATCAAAGCGTTAAAATAGAAAAACAATTTGTAAATTCCACAAAGCAAGGTATTTATCATTTAACTTCCATTAATCTATCTAGATAAACAAACTCTCATTAAATTTATATATCTGCTCAATACTGACACGACTAAAAGATTGTTGCTTCTCCCAAGTGCAGGAGTGTCGAAGTAATAAATAACCCGGCAAGACCGGGGTCGAACAACGGAGAGGTTAATTGTACAAATTATAAATGACAATAGTAACAACAACAACAACAATAATAATAGTAATAACAACAATAACAATAATTACAATAATAATATTAGTAGTAGTAGTACTAATAATAGAAGAAGAAGAAAAAGAAAAAGAAGAAGTTAATGAGAACTTTGAGATGGAAAGATTAACGTAAGGATTAAACAATAATAATAACAAATGTCAAGGTTAGAGGTTCCACTAATGGTATGTCAAACAAGTATAGTATAAACTCTTATTATTCAATTGGAAACCACACACAAGGGAGGTTCCAATCAGATTATAGATTATTAACATGATTACATTAGTCATCTTATTCGATTAATGCTAGTACTTGTAAATGTCGTCAAACATTCATGATTATAACTTATGTTAACAACAAATCAAGTTCCTTTCATAGCTCAGGTGTCGGTTATACCATATAGTATGAACTATGAAAGTGCCAAGCATTTGTTGTACCAAGTGTTATACAACATAAATCAAGATTAGTCATTTAATAAGCAAAGTATTAAAGAGTGAACAAGATAACAAATACAAAACATGTTAGTATCAAACATTAAAGTCCATATTAAGTTTACACTATACTTATTCTTACACCATTAGTGTAGCCTTTTCACCTTGACATAATAAACTTAGCTAGACATAATGAAAGAAAGAAAAATAAATAAACAAAATAAGAACATAAATAAGATAAAATTTAACTAAGTAAAGGAAAGGAAATGAAAGACATAAACTTAATATTAATGAAAGCAACTTGATATTAATGAAAGCAAAGCATAAACATTACAAAAAATACAAAGAGAGAAAGCAAGAGCATGATCTTGATCTGGACACCAAGATGCCTAAATGCATGGCAAATGCCTCCTTTTATAGGCCAAAATTAGGAACTATTAATTTGATGACTAATTGATGAGTGGGTGGCCAACTCTTGACTTGGTGACAATCCTTATCTTCTCTTGTCTGCCTAAAACGTTATTGATAACTTCAAAATCGGAGCTACTCGAAAACATGAAAGTTGTAGGCAATTGTCTCAACTATCTTGTGTAAAACATTCAGCTCATTTGGACTTCTAGAACTCCAGATATGGCCAAAATACAGAACAGTGCTCGGGCTGGAGGACAGATTTGGGCTTCTTTGTTAAAATGACCTTTTTAGATTTTGGGCTCCATATGAAAGTTATAGGTTTATGTCTTACCTTTCCATCCATATAAAGTAAACCCAAATCTGAGATCTATAGCTCCAGATATGACCCAATTACCGAACAATGTTTTGGTTTGGATTGCACCAACATCTCTTTTCTAATTTTGGTCATCTTTGTTCCGGTTTGGATTGCACCGACATCTCTTTTCTAAGTTTGGCCATCTCTTTATCCTTGCAATTTAAGTTCTTCAAGTCATCAATCAATCCTTTCATTTATGTGATAGGCCTGCATTAAAAATAGACATTTACCATAAATTATAGGTATCTTATATTATTAGATACATTATTATAAAACATATTTTAGTTAAGGAGTTATTGATACTTCAAGTGCAAAATGATGATATAAAACCATGATAAAAATGCACGTTTAAGTACTAATCACACCCCCCAACCAGCTTATTACTAGTCCCTAGTAATCAAAGCGTTAAAATAGAAAAACAATTTGCAAATTCCACAAAGCAAGGTATTCATCAGTTAACTTCCATTAATCTATCCAGATAAACAAACTCTCATTTATATATATATATATGCTTAATACCTCTTAACAAGATATTAATAAACATTTCTTTTGTGCTTAATGTATCAACACATAATTATGGGGCTTTTCTTGGATGAAAACAAAATTTTTGTTCTAATGTTTAAGGTTAACTTCCTTGGGTTGGGATTATTATTTTTGTCTTCTTTTTTTTTTGTTTTTCTTTTTAAATATATATACATATAATTTAAAAACATCATGCATCTTTAACCTATGTAACGAGCTTTCGGCTAATGACTCCAGACCAATTGGTCTTAGGGCATTGGGTGTTAAGACACCACTACGAGCTTAATAACTCAGGTCGCAGATACTGATATGTAGATAGTGCTATATTTGATTCCCTTAAACTTTTCTCCTCAACCCATGTAACAAGCGTTGAGCCAATAGCTCCCAAGTCAGTTGACTTTAGGGTATTAGGTGTTAAAACACCTTTTCGAGCTTAATTACTTAGGTTAGGGAGGCTACGAAATCAAACTTATCTACATTTTATTATTATCATTTTTTTCTTTTTATTTATATACAATCCCTTTCCCTTAGTTGTTACCTTTAACAAAAGAACATAAATAATGTAATAATCCAATATGCAACCCACAATCATATGCTAAAGTGTGTGTGTGTGTAAATTAAGGTTTAAGAATACATGTTAAATAAGTATATGAGCAGAATTAAGTGATAACAATGCGAGAGTTTGTAAACCTGAATATTTCAAGAAGTATTATAATAGACCTTGTTAAGAATGGTTACTAAGATGCGTCTCAAGAGTCACTTTAACAAAAGAGCTCCTTTACTCTGTCATCCTAGTAACAACAATTATGCACATGCTTTATGAAATGAAAAACATTTTTTTTTTATCAACTATTAACCCTCTCCCCCCAACCAAAACGAGACATTGTCTTTTCCCCCCCCCCCCCCAACCAAAATGAGACATTATCCTTAATGTTTAAAGGTAGAAAGATAGAGTATAGAAGATATCACCTGAAATAACGAACATTGACAAACCTGAAACACACTGAAACAAAAATAAGAAATAACAAAACATAATAATAAAACCAAAACACACAAAAATTCACAAATGAAGGCTCAAATCCAATCTATGCCTTTTACGGCTTTCCTTAGATGACCAATTTATGCGACTCATGGAAGGATCAATCACAGGAATGAAAGATTGTAGTTGGTCAATCAATTGTTCAGCAGTAGCAGCAGAGATTATGATTTGTCGTGCAGAAGATGTTAGAAATTCCTGTTCCATAGCATGATCAAGAAAAGATAACAACTTATCATAATAACCATTAGCATTTAACAAACCTATGGGTTATGGTGAATGTGTAGTTGAGCCCAAGAGGAAATATGAAAGATCTCTTCCAATGTGCCTAGACCACCTGGTAAAGCAATGAAGGCATCAACATGGTTAAACATTGCATTCATTCGAGCTGACATTGTGGAGACTTGAAGTTCCTCTCCAATTGTTTTTCCAATGATGTCCCCTTGTGCTAAAGCTTTGGGGACGACCCACAAAACTTGACTACCTCCTAAAAATGCAGCTATTGACACACCTCTCATTAACCCAAGACTGCCTCCCTCATACACTAAATGAATCTTTCTCTCAGCTAGCACCTGACCAAGATGATTTGCTAATTTTAAAAACTCCTTTTCTTTCCCAAGACTAGATCCACCGAAAACACAAATATTTCTTATATGATGACTTGAGGAACTTGCCATTTCTACACACTTCTGTAGTTGTTGAATGTATGGGTTGAGTAGAAATGAAAGGAAGGAAGAGAGGATTTTATAGATGAGAAAGTAGAAAGGCAATCATAACACCTATATGTAGGCCAGCTGGAGTCTCACTCTCTCTCTCTGTCTCTTTTTATTTATTTACTTTTGAAAAAGCATGTGTATGTACAGGTAGTTGTGATTGTGGCTCACATCTTCCCTTGGTTTTACGTCCAAGAACGGCTTAAACGCCCTCTATGGGTCGGGGATCGGCTTCCCATCCAGTTTTCTTAAAAACTGGCAAACATGGTCTTTTTTAGTCAGATTCCCAAGACTATGTCGATCATGTTCTTTATGAAATAGTGGCCATAAATCATGAATTGCACGATGCACATCTCCACTAGGATGCGTCTCAAGAGTCAATAGAAGATTATCTAAAGACTCCTTACTCAGGCCATCCTTAATGAATTGTATTTTATCTTCACGGTTTATAGATACCATTCCTAAAGAACGACATTGTGTATTACAAGTCCATCTAGCACATCGATGACAGACATCCAGTCATTTTGCACGACGCTTCTTTGCAAAAGTGCTTTTACCTGTTCCAGGCATGTGTGAAATGAAGAAGTTAGAGGACTCACCTGATAATCGGACCTTTGCTTCAATCAACCAACGAATATCTTCAGGAATTCCATGATTCATTAACAATCTCAATCTTGCACATCTAGCACGGTAAATTTTTGTAATCGCATTCTGAGGTAGAGCGGGAAAATACTTTTTCAAATTTTCAAGATTAATGTCCATTTTCAAATGAGAATTGGAAGAGAGATTCAAAGAATTGCACAAATATATACACAAATATCAGTTGTTGTGGGAAACTGAAAGAACCGACTTAAGTCACGGAGTATCGTTGTCTGCCATTTGACCAGGGTGAGAGAAACTAGCAAAAATCACTCAAAAAGAAACATAAAAACAAATGTAAGAAAAACAAAATAATCAACCTTTATCTACAAGATCATTCAAACCAGTTGATTCATTTTCACTAGGAAACTTATCAAAGTAAGCTTTCAAACGATGTCCATTTTCCTTAAAATCATTGTCATTCATTGAATTCTCAATATCACAGGCCCTATAAGGATTGCTCCATCTTGGTCTTAGCTCTCTAGAGAATGCATAGAGTTGAGAATTATAAAACAAAACGTTTTTACCAGTATCAACTTTTTGACAATTTTCACAAGTTTTGTAGAATGCATGCGTGTCCTTGAACATGGTGGGCCAATAAAATCCATTTTGAAAGATTTTTGCAGCTGTCTTTTTTTACGATAAATAACTTCCACATGCTTCAGAATGACAAAGTTTAATGACACTACTTACCTCATTGTCGGGAATGAATCTTTGAAATATTTGATCAGGACAATATTTGAATAAGTTAGGGTCATCACAATAAAAATTCTTCACTTCTTTCAAAAACTTTTCTTTGTCTTGATTACTCCAATCAGCTGGCAAATCTCCTAAAACAAGAAAATTAATATTTTTATCATACCAAGGCATTGGACTAAGAGAAAGTAAGGATTTGTTAGGAAAGTAATCATCAATTGGTGAGATGTTAGATGTCGAATTTGTTATCACTTTTGATAAAAGATCTGCATCAATATTTTCAGTGCGTTTTTTATCCGTGATTTCTTCCTCAGAATAAATCATTTGCCAATTTTCAGATTCATCCAACTCATTTTTACTTAAAGTAGATTCAAGTTGATCATGAACTAATTCATCAATATGATCTACTTCTTGTAAATCATTATCTTCTCCAGGTTGTTTACAAATATTGAAAATATTCATCTCCAATGTCATGTTTCCAAATGATAGCTTCATCAGTCCATTCCTACAATTAATCAATGCGTTAGAGGTTGCAAGAAACGGACATCCTAAAATAATAGGAAATGAATTATATGCTTCAACAGGTTCTGTGTCTAAGACAATAAAATCCACAGGATAAATGAATTTATCGACTTGTACTAACACATCTTCAATTATTCCTCTAGGCACTTTTAGAGATCTATCGGCAAGTAAAAGAGTTATAGAAGTTGGTTTTAACTCACCAAGATTGAGACTCTGAAAAACTGAATATGGAAGTAAATTCACACTAGCACCGAGATCAAGTAAAGCTCTTTCAATTTTTTGCTCTCCAATAAAGCAAGAAATTGTAGGACAACCAGGGTCTTTATATTTCAAAGCGTTATTGTTTTGAAGAATAGCACTTACTTGTTCGCCTAGAAAGGCTTTCTTTTTCACATTCAACTTCCTCTTCAATGTGCATAGATCTTTCAAAAATTTAGCATAGGAAGGAACCTGTTTAATAGCATCCAGCAAAGGTATATTGATTCTTACCTGTTTGAAAGTTTCAAAGATTTCAGAGTTGTCATTGACTTTCCTTTGTTTGGTCATGGCTTGAGGAAATGGAACTGCTGGCAGAGAATCAGTCTTTTCTTTCCAATTTTCAGATTCAACCACTTCCTTACCCTCAGAGATTGACTCATCATCTTTCTCATAAGGTTCAAGAGAGGGTTTTTCAATAACCTTACCACTACGAAGAGTAGTGACTGATTTGACTTGATCTATGTGTTGGCTTCCGGAACTACTTGCATTTGCATTGTATTGCCCCTTAGGATTTTGTTGTGGTTGAGATGGAAACTTACCTTTCTCTTGAAAATTGAGAGCATATGTTAATTTTGCAAGAGTATCTTTAAAATCTGTCATGTTTTGAGCAAGTTGAGTATTGATTGTCTCTTGCTTTTCAATGAATTCATGCAATGTTTCCTTAAGATTTCTTCTAGAAGGTGGAGCATAAGGAGGTGCATATCCATGAGAATTTTGGAAATTGTGGTGTGCTTGAAATGGTGATTGTGAAGTTTGTGCATTGTTGTTCTCACTCTTCCAACTAAAATTTGGGTGATTTCTCCAACCAGGGTTGTATGTTTGGGAGTATGGGTTGTGGTTGGCCCTTTGGAAACTGTTTAAAGCATGGGCTTGTTCATGGAGACATTCCTTAAAAGAAGGCAAGGTTGGACAATCGTTGGTTGAGTGTTCATTTGTTTCACAGATTTGACATACAATGTTTTCAATAGATTTTAACTGACCACTCTTTTTCAATTCTAGTGCCTCGACTTTTCTAGCTAAAGATGCAAACTTGGCTTGAAGGTCATGATCTAAAGATGCAAACTTGACTTGAAGGTCATGATCTTCCCTAAGGTTGTACATACCTCCATTAGATGTATGAGGTTGAGTTTTACGCGGTGCCTCATAAGTACCCGTGGTGTCCTAATTTTGAGCATTTTCAACTAACAAGTCTAAGTACTCCATTGCTTCATCAAGGTCTTTATCTTCAAAAGTTCCATTGCACATCAATTCAACCATTTGCCTATCTCTAGGTGTTAACCCTTCATAGAAATGTGAAACCAATCTCCATGTTTCAAAACCATGATGAGGGCAAGTACTAAGCAAGTCTCGATACCTATCCCAACATTGGTAAAATGTTTCTCCTGGTTTTTGAGTGAAAGTGGTGATTTGTCTCTTGAAAGAGTTTGTTCTATGAGATGGAAAAAACTTCTTTAAAAACTGTTGTTGCATGTTCTGTGAGATGGGAAAAACTTCTTCAAAAACTGTTGTTGCATTTCATCCCAAGCACGAATGGATCCTGGTCTCAAATTTTGTAGTCATGTTTTAGCTTTATCTTTTAATGAAAAAGGAAAAAGCTTTAATCTGATGGTGTTCATGCTACAATTTAAATTATTATATGTGTTGCAGACCTCCTCAAATTCCCTTAAATGCAAGTATGGATTTTGTAATTCTAAGCCATGAAAAGAAGGTAAATTTTGAATAATGCCGGTTTTAAAATTAAAATGAGATGCATCGGGAGGAAAAACTATGCATGATGGTGCACTTGTTCTTGTGGGATTCATGTGGTCTCTAAGTGTTCTAGCACGGTTATTCTCATTATTCTCATTATGAAGTGGTTGATTATCTTCTTCGGCCATATTTTCTGAAAATAATGAGGATACCCTACAAAGTCTACCACTTGATGTACGTGACCACACTCTCATGCATGTGTAGGAATAAAATAAAAGGAAGAAGAAAACAAAAGAAGAAGAAACAAGAGAAAAGAAACAAAGTTATATACAAGAAAAGTGAAAAAAGAAAATAAAATAACTACTATAATTTATACAAGAACTTACCTCCCCGGCAACAGCGCCAAAAACATGACATGACGAAAAGATTGATGTCTTCTCCTAGGTGCAGGAGTGTTGAAGTAATAAATAACCCGGCAACCCCGGGGTCGAACCACAAGGAGGTTAATTGTACAAATTATAAATAACAATAATACAACAACAATAACAATAACAACAACAATAATAATAATAGTAATAACAACAACAACAACAACAACAACAACAACAACAACAACAATAATAATAATAATAATAATAATAATAATAATAATATTAGTAGTAGTAGTAGTAGTAGTAATAATAATAATAATAATAATAGTATTAGTAGTAGTAGTAATATTAATAATAATAATAATAATAATAATAATAATAATAATAATAAAGAAAAAGAAGAAGATGAAGATGAATATGAGAACTTTGAGATGAAATATTAACGTAAAGATTTAACAACGATAACAATAAATGTCAAGGTTAGAGGATCCACTAATGGTATGTCAAACAAGTAAAGTATAAACTTTTATTAGTCAATTGGAAACCACACACAAAGGAGGTTCCAATCAGATGATAGATTGTTAACATGATTACATTAGTCATCTTATTCGATTAATGCTAATACTTGTAAATCTTGTCAAGCATTCATGATTATAACTTATGTTAACAACAAATCAAGTTGTTGTAATAATTTGGACTTGAAAATGGTCTTTTTAGATCTTGGGCTCCATATGAAAGTTGTAGGCCTAAATCTGAGATCTATAGCTCCAGATATGACCCAATTACCGAACAGTGTTCCAGTTTGGATTGCACCGACATCTCTTTTCTAATTTTGGTCATCTCTTTGCCCTTGCAATTTAAGTTCTTAAAGTCATCAATCAATCCCTTTATTTATGTGATAGGCCTGCATTTAAAATGAACATTTACCATAAATTAAAGGTATCTTACATTAGTAGATATATTATTATAAAACATGCTTTAGTTAAGGAGTTTTTGATACTTCAAGTGCAAAATGATGATATAAAACCATGATAAAAATGCACTTTTAAGTGCTAATCAACACTCCTGCACTTGAGAGAAGACATCACTCTTTTCATCGTGTCATGTTTTTGGCCCCGTTGCCGGGAAGGTAAGATCTTGTATAAATTATAGTAGTTATTTTTTTTTTTTTCACTTTTCTTGTATATAACTTTGTTTCTTTTCTCTTATTTCTTCTTCTTTTGTTTTCTTCTTCCTTTTATTTTATTCCTACACATGCATGAAAGCGTGGTCACGTACATCAAGTGGTAGACTTTGTAGGGTATCCTCATCATTTTTAGAAAATATGGCCGAAGAAGATAATCAATCACTTCATAATGAGAATAATGACAATAACCGTGCTAGAACACTTAGAGACCACATGAATCCCACAAGAACAAGTGCACCATCATGCATAGTTTTTCCTCCCGATGCATCTCATTTTAATTTTAAGCCAGGTATTATTCAACTTTTACCTTCTTTTCATGGCTTAGAATTGGAAAATCCATACTAGCATTTAAAGGAATTTGAGGAGGTCTGCAACATATATAATAATTTAAATTGTAGCATGAACACCAT
>NW_011501162.1:0-2558 GCF_000495115.2 Populus euphratica
TATTATTGATAACATCAGAATTGAAACCACTTGAAAATAGGAAAGTTGTAGGAAATTATCTTAGCATTTCAGGAAAAAAAAATGGAGGTCAGTTGGACTCCTAAAACTCTAGATATGGTCCAAAAACTGAACAGTATTCGAGTTGGAAGACAAATTTAGACTTTCTCGTTATTACTACAATTTAGACTTGAAAATGACCTTTTTCAATCTTGGGCTCATAAAAGTTATAGGCCTATTTCTTATCTTTCTATCCATATAAAATAGACCCAAATTCGAGATCTACAGCTCTAAATATGACCCAATTACCAAACAATGTTCCAGTTTGGACTGCACCGGCATCTCTTTTCTAAATTTGGCCATCTCTTTATCTTTTCAATTTTAGTTCTTAAACTCATCAATCAATCCTTTCATTTATGTGATAAGCCTGCATTTAAAATGAACATTTACCATAAATTAAAGGTATCTTATATTTTTAGATATGTTATTATAAAATATGCTTTAGTTAAGGAGTTATTGATATTTCAAATGCAAAATGATGATATAAAATCTTGATAAAAATGCACTTTTAAGTACTAATCACACCCCCCAACCAGCTTATTACTAATCCCTAGTAATCAAAGAGTTAAAATAGAAAAATATTTTGCAAATTCCACAAAGTAAGATATTCATCGTTCAACTTCCATTAATCTATCAAGATAAGCAAACTCTCATTAAATTTATATATCTGCTCAATACCTCTTAAACAAGATATTAATAAATTTTTTTTTTTTGTGCTCAATATATCAACACATAGTTATGGGGTATTACCTAGAAGAAAACAAATTTTTTGTTCTAATGTTTAAGGTTAACTTTCTTGAGTTGAGATTTTTTTTCTTTTTTTTAAAAAAAAATACATATACATGTAACTTAACACACAATGCATCTTTAACTCATGTAACGAGCTTTCAGCTAATGACTCTCAGATCAGTTGGTCTTAGGCTATTAGATGTTAAAACACCCTTATGAGCTTAGTAACTCGGGTTATAGATATTGATATGTAAATAGTGTAATGTTTGGTTCCCTTAAGCTTTTCTCTTCAATCCATGTAACAAGCATTGGGCCAATAGCTCTAAAGTCACTTGACTTTAGGGTATTAGGTGTTAAAACACCCCTTCGGGCTTAATTGCTTTGGTTAGGGAGGCTACGAAACCAAACTTATCTACATTTTTATTATCATCATTTTTTTTGCTCATTTTTTTTGTTTTTTTTCCAAATTATATACTAACCCTTTCCCTTGGTTGTTACCTTTAACAAAAGAACATAAATATATAATAATCTAATATGCAACCCACAATCATATGTTAAAGTGTGTGTGTGAAAATTAAGGTTTAAGAATACATGTTAAATGAGTATATGAGCAGACTTAAGTGATAACAATGCGAGAGTTTGTAAACCTGAATATTTCAAGAAATGTTTTGATAGACCTTGTTATGAATATTGCAAATAACCATTGAAAAATGTTAACCAAGATACACTTCAACAATCAATAAAATTCTTCTTTACTCTGCCATCTTAATAACAATAGCTTGCAAATAGTTTATGAAAAAGAAAACACAGTTAGTTTTTTTTTAATATCAACTACTATCCTCTCCCCCCAACCAAAACGAGACATTGTCCTCAATGTCCTAAGGTAGAAAGACAAAGTATAAAAGACATTACCTGAAACATCGAATACTGACAAACCTGAAACACACTTAAACAAATATAAAAAACAACAAAACACAAATATTATGCTATTAATAAAACCAAAAGATACAAGTTTTTATAAATTAAGACTCAAATCGCAGTTGTGATTGTGGCTCACATCTTTCCTTGGTTTTAAGTCCAAGAACGGCTTAAACGCCCTTTATAGGTCGGGGATAGGCTTCCCATCCAGTTTTCTTAAAAAGTGGCAAACAAGGTCTTTTTTAGTCAGATTCCCAAGACTAAGTCTATCATGTTCTTTATAGAAATCGAGTCTTTAGTCATGAAATGCACAATGCATCACTATGATGAGACTTAAGAGTCAATAAAAGATTATTTAAAGACTCTCTGTGTTTTGAAATAAATCCCATCTTTTGAGAATTTTCACTGGTTTTGCAGAATGCATGTGAGTCCTTAAACATGATAAGTTAGTAAAATCCACTTTATAAGATTTTTACAATCCTCTTTTTTTTGTGAGAAATGATCCCCACATGCCTTAGAGTGATAAAATTTAATGAAACTACTTACCTCATTGTTAGGAATAGATCTTTAAAATATTTGATCAGGATAATATTTGAATAAGTTAGGGTCATCCCAATAAAAGTTCTTCACTTCGTTCAAAAACTTTCCTTTGTCTTGGGTACTCTAATGAGCTGGCAAATCTCCTGAAGTAAGAAAATTGATATTTTTATTGTACCAAGACATTGGACTAAGAGAAAGTAAGGATTCATCAGGAAAGCAATCATCGATTGGTGTGATGTCAGATGTCACATCTGTTGTCACTCTTGATAAAAGATTCGCATCAATATTTTCGGTGCGTTTTTCATCCGTGATTT
>NW_011501162.1:3698-21244 GCF_000495115.2 Populus euphratica
TATTATTATTATTATTATTATTATTATTATTACTGTTGTTGTTATTGTTGTTTTATAATTGTTGTTTATAATTTGTACAATTAACCTCCCTGTGGTTCGACCCCGGTCTTGCCGGGTTATTTATTACTTCGACACTCCTGCACTTGGGAGAAGACATCAATCTTTTAGTCGTGTCAAGTTTTTGGCGCCGTTGCCGGGGAGGTAAGTTCTTGTATAAATTATAGTATTTATTTTATTTTCTCTTTTCACTTTTCTTGTATATAACTTTGTTTCTTTTCTTTTGTTTCTTTTTATTTTGTTTTCTTCCTCCTTCTTTTGCTTTGTTGTTCTTCTTTTTATTTTATTCCTACACGTGCATGAGAGTGTGGTCACGTACATCAAGTGGTAGACTTTGTAGGGTATCCTCATCATTTTCAGAAAATATGGCCGAAGAAGATAATCAATCACTTCATAATGAGAATAATGAGAATAACCGTGCTAGAACACTTAGAGACCACATGAATCCCACAAGAACAAGTGCACCATCATGCATAGTTTTTCCTCCTGATGCATCTCATTTTAATTTTAAACCAGGTATTATTCAACTTTTACCTTCTTTTCATGGTTTGGAATTGGAAAATCCATACTTGCATTTAAGGGAATTTGAGGAGGTGTGCAACACATATAATAATTTAAATTGTAGCATGAACACCATCAGATTAAAGCTTTTTCCTTTTTCATTAAAAGATAAAGCTAAAACATGGCTACAAAATTTAAGACCAGGATCCATTCGTGCTTGGGATGAAATGCAACAACAGTTTTTAAAGAAGTTTTTTCCATCTCATAGAACAAACTCTTTCAAAAGACAAATCACTACTTTCACTCAAAAACCAGGAGAAACATTTTACCAATGTTGGGATAGGTATCGAGACTTGCTTAGTACTTGCCCTCATCATGGTTTTGAAACATGGAGATTGGTTTCACATTTCTATGAAGGGTTAACACCTAAAGATAGGCAAATGGTTGAATTGATGTGCAATGGAACTTTTGAAGATAAAGACCCTGATGAAGCAATGGAGTACTTAGACTTGTTAGCTGAAAATGCTCAAAATTGGGACACCGCGGGTACTTATGAGGCACCGAGTAAAACTCAACCTCATACATCTAGTGGAGGTATGTACAACCTTAGGGAAGATCATGACCTTCAAGCCAAGTTTGCATCTTTAGCTAGAAAAGTCGAGGCACTAGAATTGAAAAAGAGTGGTCAATTAAAATCTGTTGAAAACATTGTGTGTCAAATCTGTGAAACAAATGAACACTCAACCAATAATTGTCCAACCTTGCCTTCTTTTAAGGAATGTCTTCATGAACAAGCCCATGCTTTAAACAGTTTTCAAAGGGCCAACCACAACCCATACTCCCAAACATACAACCCTAGTCGGAGAAATCACCCAAATTTCAGTTGGAAGAGTGATAACAACAATGCACAAACTTCATAACCACCGTTTCAAGCACACCATAATTTCTAAAATTCTCATGGATATGCACCGCCTTATGCTCCACCTCTTAGAAAAAATCTTGAGGAAACATTGCATGCATTCATTGAAAAGCAAGAGATAATCAATACTCAACTTGCTCAAAACATGACAGATTTTAAAGATACTCTTGTAAAATTGACATCTGCTCTCAGTTTCCAAGAGAAAGGTAAGTTTCCATCTCAACCACAACAAAATCCCAAGGGGCAATACAATGCAAATGCTAGTAGTTCCGGAAGCCAACACATGGATCAAGTCAAATCAGTCACTACTCTGCGTAGTTGTAAGGTTATTAAAAAACCCTCTCTTAAACCTTATGAGAAAGATGATGAGTCAATCTCCGAGGGTAAGGAAGGGGTTGAATCTGAAAATTGCAAAGAAAAGACTGATTCGCCGCCAGCACTTCCATTTCCTCATGCCATGACCAAATAAAGGAAAGTCAATCACAACTCTGAAATTTTTGAAACTTTCAAACAGGTAAGAATCAATATACCTTTGCTGAATGCTATTAAACAGGTTCCTTCCTATGCTAAATTTTTGAAAGATCTATGCACTGTGAAGAGGAAACTAAATGTGAAAAAGAAAGCCTTTCTAGCCGAACAAGTAAGTGATATTCTTCAGAACAATAATGCTTTGAAATATAAAGACCCTGGTTGTCCTACAATCTCTTGCTTTATTGGAGAGCATAAAATTGAAAGAGCCATACTTGATCTCGGTGCTAGTGTGAATTTACTTCCATATTCAGTTTTTTACAATCTCAATCTAGGTGAGTTAAAACCAACTTTTATAACTCTTTTACTAGCCGATAGATCTGTAAAAGTGCCAAGAGGAATAGTCGAAGATGTGTTAGTACAAGTTGATAAATTCATTTATCTTGTGGATTTTGTTATCTTGGACACAGAACCTGTTGAAGCATGTAATTCATTTCTTGTTATTTTAGGACGTTCGTTTCTTGCAACTTCTAACGTATTGATTAATTGTAGGAATGGACTGATGAAGCTATCATTTGGAAACATGACATTGAAGATGAATATTTTGAACATTTACAAGCAACCTGGAGATGATAATGATTTACAAAAAGTAGATCATATTAACGAATTAGTTTATGATCAACTTGAATGTACTTTAACTAAAAATCAGTTGGATGAATCTGAAGATTTGCAAATGATTTATTTCGAGGAAGAAATCACGGATGAAAAAAGCACCGAAAATGTCGATGCGAATCTTTTGTCAACAATGACAACAAATTCGACATCTGACATCACACCAATTGATGATTACTTTCCTAACGAATCCTTACTTTCTCTTAGTCCAATGCCTTGGTATGATAAAAATATCAATTTTCTTGCTTTAGGAGATTTGCTAGCTGATTGGAGTATCCAAGACAAAGAAAAGTTTTTGAACGAAGTGAAGAACTTTTATTGTGATGACCCTAACTTATTCAAATATTGTCCTAATCAAATATTTCAAAGATTCATTCCCGACAATGAGGTAAGTAGTGTCATTAAACTTTGTCATTCTAAAGCATGTGGGAGTTATTTTTCCTTAAAAAAGACAACTAAAAAAATCTTTCAAAATGGATTTTATTGGCCCACCATGTTCAAGGACACGCATGCATTCTGCAAAACTTGTGAAAATTGTCAAAAAGTTGACACTGGTCAAAAAGTTTTGTTTTATAATTCTCAACTTTGTTCATTCCCTAGAGAGCTAAGATCAAGATGGAACAATCCTTATGGGGCCTGTGATATTGAGAATTCAATGAATGGCAATGTTTTTAAGGAAAATGGACATCGTTTGAAAGCTTACTTTGATAATTTTCCTAGTGAAAATGAATCAACTGGTTTGAATGATCTTGTAGATAAAGGTTGATTATTTTGTTTTTCTTACATTGTTTTTGTGTTTCTTTTTTAGTGATTTTTGCTAGTTTCTCTCACCCCGGTCAAATGGCGGACAACGGTACTCCGTGACTTAAGTCGGTTCTTTCAGTTTCTCATAATAACTGATATCTGTGTATATATTTGTGTAATTTTTTGAATCTCTCTTCCAATTCTCATTTGAAAATGGATACTAATCTTGAAAAATTGAAAAAGTATTTTCCTGCTCTGCCTCAGAATGCGATTACAAAAATTTACCATGCTAGATGTGCAAGATTGAGATTGTTAATGAATCATGAAATTCCTAAAGATATTCGCTGGTTGATTAAAGCAAAGGTCCGATTATCAAGTGAGTCCTCTAACTCCTTCATTTCACACATGCCTGGAATAGGTAAAAGCACTTTTGCAAAGAAACGTTGTGCAAAACGACTGAAATTCTGTCATAGATATGCCAGATGGACTTGTAATGCACAATGTCATTCTTTAGGAATGGTATCTATAAACTATGAAGATAAAATACAATTCATTAAGGATGGCCTGAGTAAGGAGTCTTTAGATAATCTTCTATTGACTCTTGAGACGCATCCTAGTGGAGATGTGCATCGTGCAATTCATGATTTATGACCACTATTTCATAAAGAACATGATCGACTTAGTCTTGGGAATCTGACTAAAAAAGACCTTATTTGCCAGTTTTTAAGAAAACTGGATGGGAAGCCTATGCCCGACCCATAGAGGGCGTTTAAGCCGTTCTTGGGCGTAAAACCAAGGGAAAATATAAGCCACAATCACAACTACTTGTATATACACATGCTTTTTCAAAAATAAAAAAATAAATAAAGAGAGAGAGAGAGAGAGTGTGTGAGACTCCAGCTAGCCTACATATAGGTGGTATGATTGCCCTTTTAATTTCTCATCTATAAAATACTCTTTTCCTTCCCTTCATTTCCACTTAACCCATACATTCATCAAATATAGAAGTGTGTAAAAATGGCAAGTTCCTCAAGTCATCACATAAGAAATATTTGTGTTTTTGGTGGATCTAGTCTTGGGAAAGAAAAAGAGTTTTTAGAATGAGCAAATCATCTTGGTCAAGTGCTAGCTGAGAGAAAGATTCATTTAGTGTATGGGGGAGGCAATCTTGGGTTAATAGGAGGTGTGTCAATAACTGCATTTTTAGGAGGTAGTCAAGTTTTGGGGGTCGTCCCCGAAGCTTTAGCACAAGGGGACATCATTGAAAAAATAATTGGAGAGGAATTTCAAGTCTCCACAATGTCGGCTCGAATGAATGCAATGTTTAGCCATGCTGATGCCTTCATTGCTTTACCAGGTGGTCTAGGTAAATTGGAAGAGATCTTTCATATTTCCTCTTGGGCACAACAACACATTCACCATAAACCCATATGTTTGTTAAATGTTAATGGTTATTATGATAAGTTGTTGTCTTTTCTTGATCATGTTGTGGAACAAGAATTTCTAACATCTTCTGCACAACAAATCATAATCTCTACTACTACTGCTGAACAATTGATTGACCAACTATAATCTTTCATTCCTGTAATTGATCCTTCCATGAGTCGCATAAATTAGTGAACTAAGGAAAGTCGTAAAAAGCTTAGATTGGATTTGAGCCTTTATTTATGAATCTTTGTGTCTTTTGGTTTTATTATTATGTTTTGTTATTTCTTATATTTGTTTTAATGTGTTTCAGGTTTGTTAGTGTTCGTTATTTCAGGTGATATCTTCTATACTCTATCTTTCTACCGTTAAACATTGAGGACAATGTCTTGTTTTAGTTGGAGGGAGAGGGTAGTAGCTAAAAAAAAAAACTGTGTTTTCTATTTCATAAAGCATGTGCAAAATTGTTGTTACTATGATGGCAGAGTAAGGAGAACTTTTTATGACTCTTGAGACACATCTTAGTAATCATTCGTAATAAGGTCTATCATAATACTCCTTGAAATATTTAGATTTACAAACTCTCGCATTGTTATCACTTAATTCTGTTTATATACTTATTTAACATGTATTCTTAAACCTTAATTTACACACACACACTTTAACATATGATTGTGGGTTGCATATTGGATTATTATATTATTTATGTTCTTTTGTTAAAGGTAACAACTAAGGGAAAAGGGATAGTATATAACTAAAAAAAGAAAAACAAAAAAAAAGAAAAAAAAAAGAGAAACAAAAATGATAATAATAAAAATGTAGATAAGTTTGGTTTCGTAGCCTCCCTAACCTAAGCAATTAAGCCCGAAGGGGTGTTTTAACACCTAATACCCTAAATTCAATTGACTTGGGAGTTATTGGCCCAACGCTTGTTACATGGGTTGGGGAGAAAAGCTTAAGGGAATCAAACATTACACTATCTACATATCAATATCTGCGACCCGAGTTACTAAGCTCGTAGGGGTGTCTTAACACCTAATGCCCTAAGACCAACTGGTCTGGGAGTCATTAGCCGAAAGCTCGTTACACGGGTTAAAGATGCATGGTGTTTTAAATTATATGTATATATATATATTAAAAAAAAAGAAAAAAAAAAGAAGACAAAAATAATAATCCCAACCCAAGGAAGTTAACCTTAAACATTAGAGCAAAAATTTTGTTTTCTTCCAAGAAAAGCCCCATAATTATGTGTTGATACATTGAGTACAAAAGAAAGATTTATGAATATCTTGTTAAGAGGTATTGAGCAGGTATATAAATTTAATGAGAGTTTATTTATCTAGATAGATTAATGAAAGTTAAATGATGACTACCTTGCTTTGTGGAATTTGCAAAGTATTTTTTTATTTTAACGCTTTGATTACTAGGGACTAGTAATAAGCTAGTTGGGGGGTGTGATTGATACTTAAAAGTGTATTTTTATCAAGGTTTTATATCATCATTTTGCACTCGAAGTATCAATAACTCCTTAACTAAAGCATGTTTTATAATAATGTATCTAATAATATAAGATACCTTTAATTTGTGGTAAATGTTCATTTTAAATACAAGCCTATCACGTAAATGAAAGAATTGATTGATGACTTTAAGAACTTAAATTGCAAGGGCAAAGAGATGACCAAACTTAAAAAAGAGATGACGGTGCAGTCCATACCGGAACATTATTCAGTAATTGGATCATATCTAGAGCTGTAGATCTCAGATTTAGGTCTACTTTATATGGATGGAAAGGTAAGACATTGGCCTACAACTTTCATATGGAGCCCAAGATCTAAAAAGGTCATTTTCAAGTCCAAATTGTAGCAACAACAAAGAAACCCGAATCTGTCCTCTAGTTCGAGCACTATTGAGTATTTTGGTGATATATAGAGCTCTAAAAGTCGAAATGAGCTGAATTTGTTATACAAGAAAGCTGAGATAATTTTCTACAACTTTCATGTTTCAAGTGGCTCTAATTTTGACGTTATCAATGATGTTTTAGGTAGACAAGAGAATATAAAGATTGTCACCAAGTCAAGAGTTGACCACCTACACATCAATTAGTTATCAAATCAATAGTTCCCAATTTTGGCCTATAAAAGGAGGCATTTGCTATGCATTTAGGCATCTTGGTTTTCAGATCAAGATCATGCTCTTGCTTTCTCTCTTTGTATTTTTTGTAATGTTTATACTTTGGTTTCATTAATAACAAGTTTATGCCTTTCATTTCCTTTCATTTACTTAGGTAACTTTTATCTTTATTATATTCTTATTTTGTTTATTTATTTTTCTTTCTTTCATTATGTCTAGCTAAGTTTATTATGTCAAGGTGAAAAGGTTACACTAATGGTGTAAGAATAAGTATAGTGTAAACTTAATATGGACTTTAATGTTTAATACTAACATGTTTTGTATTTGTTATCTTGTTCACTCTTTAATACTTTGCTTGTTAAATGACTAATCTTGATTTATGTTGTATAACACTTGGTACAACAAATGCTTGGCACTTTTATAGTTCATACTGTATGGTATAATGGACACCTGAGCTATGGAAGGAACTTGATTTGTTGTTAACATAAGTTATAATCATGAACGTTTGACGACATTTACAAGTATTAGCATTAATTGAATAAGATGACTAATGTAATCATGTTAACAATCTATAATTCGATTGGAACCTCCTTTGTGTGTGGTTTGCAATTGAATAATAAGAGTTTATACTATACTTGTTTGGCATACCATTAGTGGAACCTTTAACCTTGACATTTGTTATTATCACTGTTTAATCCTTACACTAATATTTCATCTCCAAGTTCTCATCTTCTTCTTCTTCTTCTCTTTCTTTATTATTATTATTGTTGTTGTTGTTATTGTTGTTGATTGTTGTTATTGTTATTATTGTTATTACTGTTATTGTTGTTGTTTATGATTGTTGTTTATAATTTGTACAATTAACCTCCCTATGGTTCGACCCCGGTCTTGCCAGGTTATTTATTACTTCGACACTCCTGCACTTGGGAGAAGACATCAATCTTTTCGTCGTGTCAATAGCTTCATCTGTCCATTTCTATAATTAATCAATGCATTAGAAGTTGTAAGAAAGGGACGTCCTAAAATAACAGAAAATGAATTACATGCTTCAACAGGTTGTGTGTCCTAGATAATAAAATCCACAGGATAAATGAATTCATCAACTTATATTAACACATCTTTAATTATTCCTCTAGGCATTTTTATAGATCTATCAGCAAGTAAAAGAGTTATAGAAGTTGGTTTTAACTCACCTAAATTGAGACTCTAAAAGACTAAATATGAAAGTAAATTCACACTCGCTCTAAGATCAAGTAAGACTCTTTTAATTTTATGTTCTCCAATAAAACAAGAAATTATAGGACAACCAGGATCTTTATATTTCAAAGCATTATTATTATTCTGAAGAATGACACTTACTTATTCGGTTAAAAAGGTTTTTTTTTTTACATTCAGTTTTCTCTTCACAATGCACAGATCTTTAAAAAATTTAGCATATGAAAGAACTTGTTTAATAGCATCCAGTGATGGTATATTGATCCTTACCTGTTTGAAAGTTTCAAAGATTTTAGAATTGTAATTGACTATTTTTTCTTTGGTCATGGTATGAGGAAATGGAAGTGGTGGCGGGGAATCAGTCTTTTCTTTGTAATTTTTAGATTCAACCCCTTCCTTACCCTCAAAAATTGACTCATCATCTTTCTCACAAGGTTCAAGAGTGGGTTTTTCAATAACCTTACCACTACGAAGAGTAACAACTGATTTGACTTAATCTATTTGTTGGCTTCTAGAACTACTTGTATTTGTATTGTATTGCCCCTTAGGATTTTGTTGTAGTTGAGATGGAAACTTACCTTTCTTTTTGAAACTGAGAGTAGATGTCAATTTTACAAAAGTATCTTTAAGATTTGTCATGCTTTGAGCAAGTAGAGTATTGATTATCTTTTGCTTTTCAGTGAATGCATGCAATGTTTCCTCAAGATTTCTTCTAAGAGGTGGAGCATAAGGAGATGCATATCTATGAGAATTTTAGAAATAATGGTATGCTTGAAAAGGTGGTTATGAAGTTTGTGCATTATTGTTATCACTCTTCCAACTGAAATTTAGGAGATTTCTCCAACCAGGGTTGTATGTTTGGGAGTATAGGTTATGATTGAGCCTTTAGAAGCTATTTAAAGCATAGGCATGTTCATGGGGACATTTCTTAAAAGAAAGTAAAGTTAGACAGTCATTGGTTGAATGTTTATTGGTTTCATAAATTTGACACATAATGTCTTAAACATATTTTAATTGACCACTCTTTTTCAATTCTAGTGCCTCAACTTTTCTAGCTAAAGATGCAAACTTGGCTTGGAGGTCATGATCTTCCCTAAGGTTGTACATACCTCCACTACATGTATGAGGTTGAGTTTTACTTGGTGCCTTATAAGTATCTACGGTGTCCCAATTTTGAGCATTTTCAGCCACCAATTCTAAGTAATCCATTGCCTCATCAGAGTCCTTATCTTCAAAAGTTCCATTGCATATCAATTCAACCATTTTCCTATCTCGAGGTGTTAACCCTTCATAAAAACATAAAACCAATCTCCATATTTCAAAACTATGATGAGGACAAGTATTATGTAAGTCTCGATACCTATCCTAACATTGGTAAAATGTTTCTCCTGGTTTTTTAGTGAAAGTGGTGATTTGTTTTCTAAAAGAGTTTGTAATGTGAGAAGAGAAAAACTTCTTTAAAAATTATTGTTGCATTTGATCCTAAGCACGAATGGATCTTGGTCTCAAATTTTAAGCCATGTTTTAGCTTTATCTTTTAATGAAAAAGGCTTTAATCTGATGGTGTTCATGCTACAATTTGAGTCATTATATATGTTGCAGACCTCCTCAAATTCCCTTCAATGCAAGTATGGATTTTCTAAATCTAAGCCATGAAAAGAAGGTAAAAGTTGAATAATGTTTGGCTTAAAATTAAAATGAGATGCATTAGAAGGGAAAACTATGCATGATGGTGTAGTTGTTCTTGTGGGATTCATGTAATCTTTAAGTGGTCTAACACGGTTTTTCTTATTATTCTCATTATGAAGTGACTGGTTATCTTCTTCGGCCATATTTTCTAAAAATGATATGGATACCCTACAAAGTCTACCACTTAATATACGTGACCACACTCTCGTGCACGTGTAGGAAAAGAATAAAAGGAAGAAGAAAACAAAAGAAGAAGAAACAAAAGAAAAGAAACAAAGTTATATACAAGAAAAGTAAAAAGAGAAAATAAAATAAATATTATAATTTGTACAAGAACTTACCTCCTCGACAATGGTGCCAAAAACTTGATACAATCAAAAGATTGATGTCTTCTCCCAAGTGTAGGAGTGTTGAAGTAATAAATAATCCAGCAAGACCGGACTCAAATCACAAAGAGGTTAATTGTATAAATTATAGACAACAACAACAACAACAATAATACTAACAATACTACTAATAATAGTAATAAAAATAGTAATACTAATAATAATAATACTAGTAGTAGTAACAGTAGTATTAGTAATACTACTAATAATAATAATAATAATAAAAGAAGAAAAAAAAGAAGTTGATGAGAACCTCGAGATTGAGGATTAACGTAAGGATTAAACAATAATAATAACAAATGTCAAGATTAGAGGATTCACTAATGGTATGTCGAATAAGTATAGTATAAACTCTTATTATTCAATTGGAAACCACACACAAAGGAGGTTCCAATCAGATTATAAATTGTTAACATGATTACATTAGTCATCTTATTCGATTAATGCTAATACTTGTAAATGTTGTCAGGCATTCATGATTATAACTTATGTTAACAACAAATTATGTTCCTTTCTTAGTACACGACTATACCATACAGTATGGGCTATGAAAGTACCAAGTATTTGTTGTACCAAGTGTTATACAACATAAATCTAGATTAGTCATTTAAGAAGCAAAGTATTAAAGAGTGAATAAGATAACAAATACAAAACATGTTAGTATCAAACATTAAAGTCCATGTTAAGTTTACACTATACTTATTCTTATACTATTAGTGTAACTTTTTCACCTTGACATAACAAACCTAGCTAAACATAATAATAAAAAAAGAAATATAAATAAAGAAGATAAGAATATAAATAAGATAAAAGTTAACTAAGTAAAGGAATTGAAAGGCATAAACAAGATATTAATGAAAGCAAAACTTAAAGCATTAAAAAAAACAAAAAGAGAAAGCAAGAGCATGATCTTGATTTGGAGACCAAAATGCTTAAATTCATGGCAAATGCCTCCTTTTCTAGGCCAAAATTAGGAACTATTGATTTGATGACTAATGATGAGTAGGTGGCCAACTCTTGACTTGGTGACAATCCTTATCTTCTCTTGTTTGCCCAAAATATCGTTGATAATGTTAGAATTGGAACCACTTGAAATATAAAAGTTGTAGGAAATTGTCTCAGCTTTCTAGGGAAAAAATAGAGGTTATTTGGACTTCTAGAACTCCAGATATACCCCAAACACTAAGTAATGTTCGAGCTGCATGACAAATTCAAGTTTCTTCATTGTGGCTACAATTTGGACTTGAAAATGACCTTTTTAAATCTTAGGCTCCTATGAAAGTTGGAGGCCTATGTCTTTACCTTTTCATCCATATAAAGTAGACCTAAATCCGAGATCTATAGCTTTAAATATGACCCAATTACCGAACAGTGTTCTGGTTTGAACTACACCAGCATCTCTTTTCTAAGTTTGGCCATCTCTTTGTCTTTTCAGTTTTAGTTCTTAAACTCATCAATCAATCCTTTCATTTATGTAATAGGCTTGCATTTAAAATGAACATTTACTATAAATGAAACGTATCTTATATTATTAGATATGTTATTATAAAGCATGCTTTAGTTAAGGAGTTATTGATACTTTAAATGCAGAATAATGATATAAAATCTTGATAAAAAATGTATTTTTAAGTACTAATCACTGGGCTATAATTGGCCAGCGCTAAACCAGGGGTTAATTAATTAGTTGCTGTATGCAGAAATGAATTCTATATGTAACAGCCATGAAGAGGAAAAAAGAGGCAAAGTAAAGAGAAGGGAGTTGCCTGGTATGGTGGTCCTGGATGTAATTAGGTGGTTCGACCAGTGGCTCAAGAGGCGTCGGCTGAGATGATGGTGGTCGAAGTCGGTTGTGGGAGGAAAAAGAAAAAGTTGCAGAGGAGAGTGAAAGGTTGAAATGAGAAGAGAGAAGGTCATGGTGGTTACTCTGCCACTAGTGAGGAGCTGGGTTGATGGAAATGATGGTGATAAAGTTGGTTGTGGCAGATGAGGTCGGTGGTAGAGGAAGCAAAAAAAGAAGAAGAAAACATGATAGGCTGCAAAGAGGAGAGAGAAACTGACGGTGGCTCTTGGTGGTCAGTTAGTGGTTGTGTTAGGTTCCTGTGGTGGATTTGATAGTGGGGAGACCAATGATGAGGGTGGTGGTGGCTGAAGGCCATGAAGGAGAGAGAAAGAATAGAGAGGACTGGGTAAAAACTGGAAAGAGTTAGTTTTTTGGCTGACTTTAAACTCGAATTTCTCCCCCCTCAGGCCATGAAATCCACTTCTATTTATAGGAGTGGAAAAGGACAATCTTATCTTCACCAAGGAATAAATTTTAGCCCTTGATTGGGTTGAGAAGGATCCCAAGCATTGGCTTGAAGTAAGTATGGTGCACTGTCAAATTTGCAGCTTGAGGCTGCTTGAGTTGATCTTTTTAGGGTGATGCCACGTTCGTTTTTTTGCCAATGAGCCGGTGAATACCATACCCAGACTTAGAGGGATGTCTGGTGATTAGTTTCATGCAAGTTTTGGCAATTTTGGTGGATGTTAGATACATTAAATGCAGCTGCAAAGTATATGATATGTCCTCTTTCTCTGTTTGTTTTTTTAACTCAAAATGGTGCCGCTTTAGGTTTGAATTAGGGATTTTAACTGATTTTTAATTAAGTCCTCTAGTTTTAAATTGCTTTTAATTAAACCCCTAATTGATCCTGAACTTTTGATTTAATGCAACTAAGCCCCCAGTAAGCCCCAACTAATTGACCCTGAACTATTGCGATATGGTCCTTAGTCTTGGTTTTTGTCAATTTAACCCCTATTTGACTATTAAACTTTTAATTTTTTCAGTTTCATCTCTGGTTTTTTGTCAATTAAACATCTATAGTTTGATGCCTTTTGCATATTGATCCTTGGCTATGAATTTTGTCAATTTAACCCTTAATGGACCCCAAAACTTTAATTTCCTTACAATTTCACCCCTAATTTCAATCAATTAACTTGGAAAAAATCAAAATTGATTTCATAAAGTTTCAATGTTCTCAATTAAACTCAAATTAGGCTCTCAAACTTAATATTTCACCAATTAAATGCCAAATAAAATTAATTTGACCCATTCAAAGTATAATTAAGTTCTTGCACTTAATTAAATTAAATATTTCAATTGGACCCAAATTAATTCTTAAATATAATTAAAATTTAATTTGGCCCATGATTAAATCAAATTGGCCTATTAAAAATTTAATTATATCATTGAACTTAATTTTTATGCAAATTCGTCCAATAATCATTTAATTTGACCTTGAATTTGTATTTTTGTTCTCAATTTTTAGGCATAATAGGGTACAATTAGACCTTGAATTTCCTTCAAAATTGCTGCTTGATTTCTTGGTTTGTTTTCTCTATATTGCTAACCTTTATTATTATTTTTTGGTTTTTATTTTGAAAAAAATTTATTTTTAGATAATAATCTAAAATTAAGTTATGATAAGAACTGTACTCTAAAAATGATAGCTAACATGTATTTGTAAGATTTCTTCTTTATTGTAAAGGATTTGTAAAGATGGAAAATATTGACTGAACTGTTAGATTTGTTGAAGTGCATTAGTATGGGTAGTAGACCATTATATTCTTTTCTAAGCAATGATGACAAGACTTTTTTTTTATTGTAATAAGCAATATGAGGAATGAAATATGCATATAGTTAACAATGCCTATAAATTGTGGCACTTTTTTTTAGGAAAGATTACTAATTGAGAAGTCTAGCAAAGACTTTAGCTATATTTAGCTTAAGCATTATCATACCATCTTTGACGTTAAGGCCTAAAAAATCAAAAGAGGGCTTGCCAATTTACATTTTATTTTGAGAAAACATGATATTATAATGTCAAATGAAGATATGAAACTAGTGTAAGAGCTTATCATGCTTTTTTGACAAGGATAAAAATAATAATATGTTATTTATGTTGATGTCTAGTGAATAAAAGACTAGTTGGATGCCATAAATTTCTCAAATAAGTTGAATAATAATATCTTATATATTTAAAAATATTAAAATAATAATTTATGTCATAAACTTCTTACATCCATGTATACCATTCATGGATTAGTAGTTAATATCTAAAATCTATTTATTTATCTTTTTATCTTATTTAATGACTAAGTTGAACTGGTCAGGTTCAATAAATCCTTTATGTATCAATAAACATGAGCAGAACTTAAATACCTTTATCATCTTAATAATTTAAAAATGAATTTAAGTCTAATATAAATATTCTCCATCATTTCATGTTTAATTTATTATGAAAGTGAAGATAGAGTTGTCTTTCATATCTAATTATAAAATCATTTAGATTTAGGATTAGTGATTTTTTTTCTTAGATGAATGAGATCTTATTAATATATAAAAATAATTTACATTAGTCATGAAAATAATGAGATCACAACAGACCAACTACAAGAAAAATAAAATTAAGAAACTAGTGTAAGAGCTTAGCATGCTTTTCTGACAAGGATAAAAATGATAAAAATAATAATATGTCATTTATGTTGATGTCTAGTGAATGAAAGACTAATTGGATGCCATAAATTTCTCAAATAAGTTGAATATAATATCTTACATATTTAAAAATGTTAAAATAATAATTTATGTCATAAACTTCTTACATCCATGTATACCATTCATGAATTAGTAGTTTATATCTAAAATCTATTTATTTGTCCTTTTATCTTATTTAATGAGTGAGTTGAACTAGTTTGGTTCAATAAATCCTTTGTTCATCAATAAACATGAGTAGAAACTAAATACCTATGTCATCTTAATAATTTAAAAATAAATTTAAGTCCAATATAAATATTCTTCATCATTTCATGTTTAATTTATTTTAAAAGTACAAATAGAGTTGTCTTTCATATCCAATTATAAAATCATTTAGATTTAGGATTAGTGACTTTTTTTCATGAATGAGATCTTATTAATATATAAAAATACTTTACATTAGTCATGAAAATAATGAGATCACAACAGACCAACTACAAAAAAAAAATTAAAAAAGAAGACTATCACTTTAGCCTATCATGAGCATATGATAATAATAAATGAAAGCAAACTTATCTTTCATGCCATTATAATCCCTATGTAAAGCACATAAAAACACAAAAAGAATATAAAGATCACCAGCATCATAATATAACCTCTTCATAAAAAAATGCTTAATATGATTGAATATTTTAATAAATGAATACATTTAATAGATTTAAATAATATGGAAACTTTCTTAACACATGTTAATCTAAATGCCCATTGGAAAAAAAAATATTTTTTGTAATAAAAAACTTGAGGTGCAATGTATCTCCTTCACTTTTTATATGATCAATGAAAGAGGTAGCTTATTCTTTTCTCTTCTTTTTTTATTGCATTTCCCCCATATTTCCCCTTCATTTCCTTCATTCTTTTATAAATTTTATCTTTTAATATTTTTTTAATTTTAAATTTATTTTCATCAATTATTTTGGTGTGCTTTCCATAAGATTATCGTATTATTGAACAAACATCCTGACATTTGGTTTATGCTTGATTTTTCGAGCATCTATTTTTATTGTCATATAATTAAGTAAAAAAAAATTTAAGAAAAATAAAGTTTTTAAACTAGTGAAATTTGTACATCTAGATTGCGGATATAACAAGTTAAGCTACGAAGCTCTAGTCGATTCAATATATTGTCATCTTAATATTATAAAAAATAATCTTGAATTGTTTTTTTAAAACAAACCATATTTTTTTTACTAGTAGTTTAGGTTGCCTTTGAACCCCTCCAAGTTACTAGTTCAAGTTAGGGTAACTCCCACACATTTAATCTTAAATATGGGTAAGGATTTGGGCTAGGAGGTTTTGAGGTTGGTCTGTTGGGTCAAGTTTAAGAATAATGCTAAATGGCTCTAACTTGAAATTTTTGTATGTTCATTATTTTTAGTTCAAGCTATAACTCAATGCAGTCTTGGGAACTAGTCAATTATTAAAATGAATACAGAAATGAGACTTTTAAAAAGAAAACGCACTTAAATATTGTATTTTTTTTTCATCTATATATATGGACTTAAATGAATTTTAAAAATCTTGTTCTATATATTTTATATTTAAGTATAGCATCATTACGATCATTAGGCTATTTCAATTCCATTAAGATCCTATTGTGATTCCATTATGATTTTACAAGACTTTATTTATGTAAGATCAATATTGATTTGGATGTGTATATTTGAGTTTTATGATTTTAGATTGATGTGAACAATGATAAAAATAAAAGTTTAACCTAGATTTTACAAATGAGACTTCATTTTAAAAATAAATAATATGATTTACCTTTAAAAATTCAATATCCTTTTTTTAAAGGTATGTAGTTTTATGATTGCTATAGTTTTATGATAAACAAGATAACAATTACCAATTGAAACTTAACAGATATAATACAGGTGATATTAACTGAGATAATGGAAAATCCCACTAACCATTCATATGTTAGAAAGGTTTAAAAAGAGATGAAGGGAATGATTAGTACTTAATAGTGTATTTTTATGGTAAATGTTCATCCTAAATGTAGGTCTATCACATAAATAAAAAGATTGATTGATGAGTTGAAGTATTGAAATTGAAAAGATAAAGAGAGGGTCAAACTTAGAAAAGAGATGCTGGTGCAGTCTAAACTGGAACACTGTTTGGTAATTGGGTCATATTTGGAGCTGTAGATCTCGGATTTAGGTTTGCTTTATACAAGTAGAAAGTTAAGACATATGCCTAAAACTTTCATGGGAAGGCAAGATTCAATTCTGCTATTTGGAAGTCCAAATCTTAGCAACAACATAGAAGTCCGAATTTGTCATGCAGCCTAACATTGTTCAGTGTTCAGCCTATATCTCAAGTTCTAAAAGTCTAAATGACCTTAATTTTTTTTCCTAGAAAACTGAGACAATTTCCTAATGAAGACGTGGCCAACCACTCAACAATTAGTCATCAAATCAGCAGTTTTCAATTTTGGCCTATAAAAGGAGGCATTTGTCATGCATTTAGACATCTTGGTTTTCAAATCAAGATCATGTTCTTGCTTTCTCTATATTGTAATGCTTAAGTTTTACTTATATTAATATCTTATTTATACTTCTCATTTCTTTTCCTTTACTTAGTTAACTTTTATCTTATTTATGTTCTTATTTTGTTTATTTATGTTTCTCTCTTTTATTATGTTTAATTAAGTTTATTATGTCCGAATAAGTATAGTGTAAACTTAATATGGACTTTAATGTTTGATACTAACATGTTTTGTATTTGTTATCTTGTTCACTCTTTAATACTTTGCTTGTTAAATGAC
>NW_011501162.1:21382-21675 GCF_000495115.2 Populus euphratica
AGTATTCGAATAAGATAACTAATGTAATCATGTTAACAACTTATAATCCGATTGGAACTTCCTTTGTGTGTGGTTTCCAATTCAGTAATAAAAATAGTTTATACTATACTTATTTGAAATACCATTAGTGGATCCTCTAACATCGACATTTATTTTTATCATTGTTTGATCCTCACATTGATCTTTCATCTGAAGGTTCTCATTAACTTCTTCTTCTTCTTTACTACTACCATTACTACTGCTACCACTATTGTTATTATTGTTGTTATTGTTGTTGTAGTATTGTTGTTGTA
>NW_011501162.1:21727-25900 GCF_000495115.2 Populus euphratica
GTTATTTATTACTTCAACACTCCTGCATTTGGGAGAAGACATCAATCTTTCCTGCAACCCGAATCTGTCCTGCAGCCCAAATACTATTTAGTGTTCAACCCATATTTTGAGTTCTAGAAGTCCAAATGACCTTTTTTTTTTGTTGGAAAGCCGTGACAAGTTTCATGAACTTTCATGAAGACAATTTGTTCAAATTCTCATATTAGCAATGATGTTTTGTTTAGACAAAAACATAAGGATTGTTACCAAGTCAAGATGCGACCATCTATTAAACAATTAGTCAATAAATCAATAGTTCTAAGGTCATCTATTAAACAATTAGTCAATCAATCAATAGTTCTAAATTTTGTCCTATAAAAGGAAGCATGTGCCTGCATTTAGGCATCTTGGTTTTCAAATCAAGATCATGTTCTTGCTTTCTCTTTATATTTTTGTAATGCTTAAGTTTTGCTTTCATTAATCTCATGTTTATGCTTTTAATTTCCTTTCATTAACTCAGTTCACAAACTGTATGGTATAACCGATACCTGTGTCATGAAAGGAACTTGATTTGCTGTTAACATAAGTTATAATCATGAATACCTGACAACATTTATAAGTATTAGCACTATTTGAATAAGATTACTAATGTAATCATATTAACAATTTATAATCCGATTAGAACCTGCTTTGTGTATGATTTCTAGTTGAGTAATAAAAAGAGTTTATACTATACTTATTTGAAATACCATTAGTGGGTCCTCTAACCTTGATATTTATTTTTATCATTGTGTAATCCTCACATTAATCTTATATCCCAAAGTTCTCTTTAACTTCTTCTTGTTGTTGTTACTATTATTATTATTATTATTTATAATTTATATAGATAACCTCCTTGTGGTTTGACCCTTATCTTGCCAGGTTATTTATAACTTCGACACTCCTACACTTGGAAAAAGACTTTAATTTTTTGGTCATGTCAAAGGTTCAACCCACACTCCCTTATAGAATATTATCCATTATGGATCAGCCAAACCCGGCTTCCATAATACATGGTTTTATTCCTGGTAGCCCACAGGCCCAGAACGCGTCCTATAAGGTTAGGTACTAATTACCTTAATATGCCTTAACTCTAGACACTCTTCTTTTGATGTGGGATGTCTCCCACCATAAAAACGAGATGTCTTTGGCTTTGATACCATATGTAAGGCCCAACCCACTCCCCCTTGTAGAATATTATCCGTTATGGCTCAACCCAACCCAACTTCCACCCCTCATGGTTTTGCTCCTGGCAGCCCACAAACCTAGTGACACGACCAAAAGATTGATATTGATAAAAGTAAAACTTAAGCAATACAAAGAGAGAAAGTAAGAGTATGATCTTGATCTGGAAACCAAGATGCCTAAATACATGGTATGCCTTCTTTTATAGGCCAAAATTTAAAATTATTGATTTGATAAATAATTAATGAGTGGGTGGCCACATCTTGACTTGATGACAATCCTTATCTTCTTGTCTGAATAAAATATCATTGATAACGTTAGAATTGGAACCACTTGTATAAATGAAAGTTCTAAGAAATTGTCTTAGCTTTCTAGGAAAAAAAAGAGGTCATTTGGTTCTCACTCTTCTAACTAAAATTTGAGTGTAATTATGGTCATTTGGACTTCTAGAAGTCAAGATATGGGCTGAACATTAAACAGTGTCTGGGGTGTAGGACAAATTCACGCTTCTTTGTTACAACTACAATTTGGACTTGAAAACAACCTTTTTAAATCTTTGACTCCCATGAAAGTTGTAGGCCTATATCTTGTCTGTCCATATAAAGTAGACCTAAATCCGAGATCTACAACTTCAGATATGACCTAATTACTGAACAGTGTTCAAGTTTGAAATGCACCAGCATCTCTTTTCCAAGTTTGGCTATCTCTTTGTGCTTTCAATTTCAGTTCTTAAACTCATTAATCAATCCTTTCATTTATGTGATATGCCTGCATTTAAAATGAATATTTACCATAAATTAAAGGCATCTTGTATTATTAGATATGTTATAATAAAACATGCTTTAGTTAAGGAGTTATTAATATTTCAAGTGCAAAATGATAATATAAAACCTTGATAAAAATGCATTTTTAAGTACTAATCACCTGCATTTAAGATGAACATTTACCATAAATTAAAGGTATCTTATATTATTAGATATGTTATTATAAAACATGTTTTAGTTAAGGAGTTAGTGATACTTCAATTGCAAAATGATGATATAAAACCTTGATAAAAATACACTTTTAAATACTAATCACCCACAACGCGTCCTACAAGGTTAGGTACCAACTGCTTTAATATTCCTTAACTCTAGACACTCTTCTTTCGATGTGGGATGTTACGTTATGATTCATTCAAAATAAAAATAATAATAATAATTAATGTAACAATTAAAGCTTCTTCTAGCTAGGACACAAATTCAACCTAGCTTCCACATTTTATTTCTTAAGAAATTCATTCCCAAACCACCTCCTTTCGACTAAAAGGGTCAATCTCACCTACAACATGAGAAGATCTTACACCTAAGAGAGAAAACTACTAGACAAGGGGTCACATAAGAGCTTTTGGTAAAATGACAGTATGGGTTAACAAAGCATAACTTCAACATAATTATCCTAACCTTGAAGACAAGATTTTTTAATGAAGGATTGATTAGAAATTAAAAGTGTATTTTTATCAAGTTTTTATATCATTATTTAACACTTAAAGTATCAATAACTCCTTAACTAAAGCATGTTTTATAATAATATATCTAATAATATAAGATACCTTTAATTTGTGGTAAATATTCATCTTAAATGCAGGCCTATCAAATCAATTAAAGGATTGATTGATGAGTTTAAGTACTGAAATTGAAAGCATAAAGAGATGGCTAAACTTATAGAAAAGATGTTGGTGCAACCCCAACTGGAACACTGTTCGGTAATTGGGTCATATCTGGAGCTACAGACCTCAGATTTAGGTCCAATTTATATGGATGGAAAGGTAAGACATAGGCCTACAACTTTCATATGGAACCCAAGATCTAAAAAGGCCATTATCAAGTCAAAATTGTAGCAACAACAAAGAAGCCCGAATCTGTCTTCCAGCCCGCTTTCATGGGATTCAAAGATTTAAAAAGGCTATTTTCAAGTCCAAATTATAGCAACAATGAAAAAGTGCAAATCTATCCTGTAACCCAAACACTGTTTAATGTTCAGCCCATATCTTAAGTTCTAGAAATCCAAATGACCTTAATTATTTTTTTCTAGAAAGCTGAGATAATTTTTTAGAACTTTCATGTGAAGGTTTGGTTCAAATTCTAAGGTTATCAATGACATTTTATTCAGACAAGAAGATAAGGATTGTCACCAAGTCAAGATATAGTCAGTTACTCATCAATTAGTCATCACATCAATAGTTTCCAATTTTTGCCTATAAAAGGTGGCATTTGTCATGCATTTAGGCTCTTGGTTTTCCATATTAAGATCATACTCTTGCTTTCTTTCTTTATATTTTTGTGATGCTTAAGTTTTACTTTCATTAATATCTTGTTTATGCCTTTCATTTCCTTTCCTTTACTTAGTTAACTTTTATCTTATTTATGTTCTTATCTTGTTTATTTATGTTTCTCTTCTTCATTATGTTTAGCTAAGTTTACTATGTTAATGTGAAAAGGTTACACTAATGGTGTAAGTATAGTGTAAACTCAACATAGACCTTAATGTTTGATAATAACATGTTTTGTATTTGTTATCTTATTCACTCTTTAATGCTTTGCTTGTTAAATGACTAATCTAGATTTATGTTTTATAACACTTGGTACAACAAATACTAGGCACTTTCATAGCAGAAATCGTATGACATAACTGACACCTGCAATATGAAAAGAACTTGATTTGTTGTTTATATAAGTTATAATCACTACTAGAAATTCACTTAATAGCAACGGATTTACCGATAGAATATTTCTATCGGTAATTTAAGGTCGAACTTATCGATGGAACACTTTTCATCCATAATTCCGTTGGTAATTACCGATGAAATTACAGAGGAATTATCGAATTACATGTGCTGTTTTGAAATAATTAATAGCTTGCTTAATGAGTCTGTTTTAAGTTTTATCAATGGTATTGCGAAGTGGTAATTTCTGTAAATTTATATATATA
>NW_011501162.1:26106-29111 GCF_000495115.2 Populus euphratica
TCGTTCATGGATGTATCGAGATTCACCCTAAGGATTACGGAGGATGTATTATTATAACGAGATTCAGGGTTTTATTAATTTCACAACATTTATTTCTAGAAATTTTACTAGAGGCAATATTAGGTGTCCATGCAGGAAGTGTCAAAATAAAAAGTATCTGTATCCAGATGTTGTAATGATGCATCTTCTACACAAAGGGTTTATGGAGAATTACCAGTGTTGGTATGCACATGGAGAAGTATTTGTTAGTAAGAGGAGAATGGGAGAAACGATGGTTGGGGTCAACTTCTAGTGCTAGTAACGTGCATGAAGTGGCAAATGACATCACTAATCCTTACAAAAATATAGTTATGGATGCAATGAGAATGAATCAAGGTAATGTCAGTCAATGTCCAATCGTAGAATAAGAACCTAATGTAGATGCAATTAGGTTTTTTGATTTGTTGGAAGATTCTAACGAACCATTTTAAGATGGTTGCACAAACCACAGTAAATTATCGGCCGGAGCATAGGGGGTCACCCTCAAGTCAGATCACATATTGAGTAAGGTTAGGTATGATAAAATTATTGAATGGGCGAGAAGCATTTTACCTAAAGGGAACAGGCTAAAAGAGAACTTCTATGTTGTGAAGTTCATGATGAAATCTTTTGGTTTAGGATACCAGAAAATTGACATGTGCCCTAACTTTTGCATATTATACTAACTTGAAAATGCTGAGATGACTGAGTGCATGACATGCGGGCATTCTCATTACAAACCCAGAATTGGCAGGGGAAACACTCTACTAGCATATAAAAAACTTAGATAGTTCCCAATCACACTTATCTTGTAGAGGTTATTCATGTTACCAAGGACTGCTAAGCAAATGGCATGGCACTAAGCATATGATGCGGTTGATGGAGCGATAATACATCCTTCTAATGGCGAAGTGTGGAAACTCTTTAATAGGGTGCATCCTCACTTTTCAGCTGAATCAAAGAATGTGCGTCTTGGGTTGTGTACAAACGGATTTAACCCATTTAGGTCATTTGCTGCTCCTTATTCTTGTTGGCCGGTCATACTCACAGTTTATAACTTGCCACTAGGAATGTGTATGAAGCCAGAGTTTATGTTTTTATCTACTGTCATACCTGGTCCTAGCAGCCTAGGATGGAATATAGATGTTTGTCTTTGACCGTTGATTGATGAATTGACGTAGTTGTGGTCCTCCGGATCTCTGACTTATGATATATCGAGGAAATAAAATTTCCTTATAAGGGCGACTTTGATGTGGACTATCAATGACTTTTCAACTTATGGAATGCTTTCTGGTTGGAGCACGCATGAGAAACTAGCATGTCCATACTGTATGAAAAACAACAAGGCATTAACGTTAGCAAACAGAGGTAAAGCTTCTTTTTTTTACTGTCATTATTGCTTCTTGTCACTTAATCACAGGTACAGAAAGAACATAAAAGATTTCTTTGTTGGCAGAGTTGAAAAAGATGTTGCATTCCCGTATCTTTCTAGTGAAGAATTGCATGATGTTGTATCAAAGTACAGTGACATTGTGTTTGTCCTTCAATCAGGTAAGCACAAGTTTCCCAGCTTTGGTTTGACCCATAATTGGGTAAAGTGAAGTATCTTTTGGGAGCTTCCTTATTGGAAGACCAATCTACTCCGCAATAACCTTGACGTCATGCACATTGAAAAGAACATGTTTGAGAACATTTTCAACACCGTCATGGATGTGAAGGGGAAGACAAAGGACAACAACAAGGCTAGATTGGATATAGCTTTATGCTATAACCGTAAAAATATGGAGTTGGTTTATGATGAGTCACGAGTCGCAAAACCACGAGCAAGTTTCTTGTTAGAGAAAAATACACAACTGCTAGTCTATAAATGGTTTAAGAGTCTGCGTTTTCTGGATGGACATGTATCAAACATATCAAGGTTGGTTAATATAAAGGACTGCAAATTGTATGGAATGAAGAGTCATGGCTGCCACGTATTTATGCAAATACTCATCCCATTAGCTTTTCGTTATCTGTTGCCAAAGGGAATATGGGATGCACTCATGGAGATCATTAATTTTTTTAGAGATATATGCTCCAGCAAGTTGAATGTTGAGCGCATTGAAAGGCTTTAAATGAATATCATCGAGACACTATGTAAACTTAAGATGATATTCCCTCTATCATTTTTTGACTCAATGGAGCATCTCCCTATACATTTATGACCGGTCCAGTATAGATGGATGTACCCATTCAAAGGGTTAGATATTACAGTTGCAATGTAATTCATATATAAAAGTATTTTTTATATATTTTTAAATTGAAAATACTTGATTAATTCAATGCAGGTACTTATTTAATCTCAAGAAAAAGGTTAAGAACAAGGCGTATATTGAGGCTTCGATATATGAGCCTATATTATTGAGGAGATCTCAACATTTATCTCATATAATTTTAAACATCATTTGATAAGGAGAATCAATTGCGTTCCACAGCATGATGATGATGGTGAAGTGCCTTCCAGTATGAACTTGTCAATATTCTCTAATATTGGACGACCTACACCTAAAAATGCCGTAAAAGGAAGAAATTTTTCAGAAATAGAGTTCAAACAAGCACACAACTATGTTCTATTTAACTGTGATGAGCTAAGACCTTTTATTCAATAAGTTTATATATGTGTAATAATAATTAAACTTTGTCAGTAATATACTGTTAATTATATATTGTAATATCATACATTCATTATCACTTGCAGGCAACATCGATAATATTTGCTCTCCAATAACTCACAGCTAACCAAATCCCAAATCTTTCAATTATAAGATGAATGATTAATACTTAAAAGTATATTTTTATCAAGGTTTTATATCATCATTTTGCACTTGAAGTATTAATAACTCTTAACTAAAGCACGCTTTATAATAACATATCTAATAATATACTATTTCTTTTTTTTTAGAAAGTTGAGATAATTTCCTGCAACTTTCATAGAGTAGTTCCAATTC
>NW_011501162.1:29121-55684 GCF_000495115.2 Populus euphratica
AGAAAGACATACAACGACGGTGTTTGTGTTAAAGGATCCACTAGTAGTGAGTTAGAAGTTGACTACTATGGTAGATTAGAAGAGGTCGTCGAACTGCAATATCATAACGAGCAGAATAAAATATTTTTATTCAAATGCTATTGGTATGACACGACTAACATGAGAATCAAAGTTAATCTGTACTATGGTCTGATCAAAATCAACTCAAAAGCTAGACTTCGCAACGTAAATGATGTATTTGTTTTCGCAAAGCAATATCAACAAGTTTATTACACATACACCCCTTCATTTAGAAAGGATTGATCAAGAGTGGATTGGTTGTCCGTTTTAAAAATGAAACCTCGGGGTCGTGTCAAGGTTGTTCAGGATGAGAATGAAGATATAAGTGTGCGAGAAGAAGTCTTTCAAGTTAGTGAGTTGGTTAAACCATATTAAGTTACTCCTTCAATTGAATTGGAAGAAAATTCAAATTTTCATGTTTTCGATGATAGTTTTGTTGATGTTGGTGCAGAGGAGTTAAATGTTGTTTTGAACTCCAACAGAGAAGCAAATGTTGATGAAGATGATGATATCCACATTGAAGATTGCAATGAAAGTAATGACTATTCAATTGATGACGAAGAAGAAGAAAATGCTGAGTAACTATCAAAATGAAGCCCTATGTAAAACCCTCTTTTCATGTAATTTAGATTATAGATGATTTATTTGGTAACTTGAAATATTTATTGTTTAAGCACTGTTGTTATTGTTTTGTGTAATAGACAGTTTATCATTTAAGTTTTTGCAGGAAGGTAAATAGACAATAAAAATACAACCTTTCTTGTACAATGCCACAATCACCGACGTCCATACCGATGGAATAAGGTCCGTTGGCATTTCACAGAGAGTTCAAAATAATTATTTGAAATGCCACAATCACCGACGTCCATATTGACAGGATAACGTTTGTCGGCATTTCGCAGAGAGTTCAAAAATAATTACTTGAAATGCCACAATCACCGATGCCCATACCGATGGAATAAGGTCTGTCAAAAAATGTCAATATTACCGATAAATTTACCGACGGACGGTGCGAATTACAAAGGGTGGTGCATTAAATATATCTCTGACCTCGTCAGTATGCCGACAGAATTACTGACGGACCATGAAAAATATGGAGGGTAATTAAAAATTTTGGTATGAAGTTCAAAAATTACCGATGGATTTTTGGCAGTTCACCAATGGAATAAATTAAAATCAATAATTATTTTTTATTTTGTTGGTGAATCCGTCAGTAACAGTGCACTATAAATCCCAGTGACCGCCCCTTTAGTTCAATTTTTTCCTCTCCTCTCCTCTTTGTTCTAAATTTCCCCTCCCCTATCTTCGATTTTTTTCTTGTTATTTCCTTAATATTGGTGGCAAAGATTACTAGTTTTTTTTTTGTTTAATCTTCATCAATCTAAAATGTATGTGTTTCCTCTATTTCATTCTACTTTAAGGATTTTTTTTTTATTTTAGCTATTTTATTGTTGTTATGCCTTCTGTTTTGGTGTATTTTTGGAATGTAGATAAAGTCTTGAAATAAACATATTATTAAGGTAAGTATATTTCATTCCTAAAGTCTATAGTTTTTTTTTAATTTATTGAATATATTTTATTGTTGTATTAGTATAATTATTGAATAATTTGTGAAATTATAATTGTTAATATTGAATTTACCTTAGTATTAGTAATTTAAGATGTTGGGATAATTAGTAATTTTATTCTATTATTGCATGATTTGTGTTTAATTTTTTCTATTTATTTTAATTGTTCTAGAGTTTTTTTTTTTGAATTTATTGAATATATTTTATTGTTGTATTGACATAATTATTGAATAATTTGTTAAATTGTAATTGTTAATGTTGAATTTACCTTAGAATTAGTAATTGAATATGTTGGAATAATTAGTAATTTTACTTTATTATTGTGTGATTTATGTTTAATTATTTCCATTGATTTTAATTGTTAGTCTAGAGTTTTTTTTGAATTTATTGAATATATTTTATTGTTGCATTAGCATAATTATTGAATAATTTGTTGACTTGTAATTGTTAATGTTGAATTTACCTTAGTATTAGTAATTGAATATGTTGGAATAATTAGTATAGAATGGGTGAATTGGTTAATTGGGTGAATTGGTTAAATGGGTCAATTGGTTATGGCTATTATTAATATTTGCAGATTTGTGGATTTGGGTAGTATCCAGTATAAGGGAAGTGTTGTCGATTTTTTTTTAACATTTGAATTTCATTATATAATTATTTGTATAAAATTGTGTGGATGCGTATAATGAAAACCAGATTTGGTTGCTCACTTATGGTTGCAACTAGTTTGTCTAGCAATGAAGATGATATTTTCTTAGGTGCCTCTCAAGAAAAGGCACCTACACTACACTACCTACGCCGTCAACTGATACTGCCTCTTCCAGCGCTGGTTCATAGCATAGAGGCAGCAAGCCTTCGCAGCGGAATCAATTTACCCGCAATTACGAGGCACAATGGAAGGACGACCTTTCGTACGCCGTCAACTGATGCTGCCTCTTCCAACGCTGGTTCATAGCATAGAGGCAGCAAGCCTTCGCAACGGAATCAATTTACCCGCAATTACGAGGCACAATGGAAGGACGACCTTTCAATGTAAGTTTGTTAAGGTTTTAGGTTTTTTTAAAAAAAAAATTATAACATAATTTATGAAGTAATCACTATTTCATTAATTTCATTTATTTTCAAGTTCCCAAACATTGAGGCCACCTGAGTAATATCATCGACGTTTAAATCATCAATGGAGATTCCATTATTTCAATAGAGTCAGATATCTAGGCATCTTGAATAGATGCCTCAAATCAATGCATGGTTTGACAGATTTGAGGTTGATGTTAATTTATAATTTTCAGTTTATTTCTAATAAATTATTACTATAATTGTAAATGAATTATTATTTTTATTTAAAATTAATTATTTATACATAGAGCAAATTATGTTGGGACAATGAACATGACACTATTGCAAGGAGGGTGTGAGAAAATCATGTGGCAACTAGGTAATATCGAAAACAATACAAGATTTTTTTAGACAAAAATTTATGTTTCGAAATGTAATTTTTGGTTGCGTGAAGTAGGTTACGTGATTTTTGGTATGAAACACAAAAAAGAGCAAAAAAAACCACAAGAGATAGGGGTTTTCAAGGCTGGAATGATATTGCGGTTTGGAGGGATTTCAAACCAATATACATCCTAAAAGATATATAGCCGTGCTATCTTGATATACATCCTAAAAGATATATGGTCGTGCTATCTTGAGTACGTGACGTCTGAGCGGTTCACACGACACTCATAGTCCGACGCTGGCAACCAGAATCGGCTAATTTATGGCTTGGTGACAACGCACACCGGTGGCTCTGTTCCGTTTGCTGCACATGCGAAACGGATGGCAAGGTTAATTTAAATAAAATATATCATTAAATTAATTTATTGTTAATAAATCTTTTTTTCATTATAGGCTATGTCTCTTGGACATGAGCCGAGCCTGATGGAGTTGTTTGTGGAGTCGCACGTGCGGAATCAAGACCGCCAAAAGGAGGTGCAACAATTAGTTGACAACCATGCTCAACATTTTGTGGTATGTTTGTTCAATTATTTTATTTTTAAGTTATTATGTTTATTGAATTGAATATGATGATTACTTTTTTTTTTAGGAGACCTACAATAATCGGTTGAGGTAGAGATACGAGGACGAACCTTTGACCCATCCAGAATTCGATTCGGATTTGTAGATAGAGGTTGGATCATCTGGTGGACTCTATAAAAATCAGGTTTATGGGCTTTCCAACACTACGACCAACAACTTGTGATCGGCTTGTAGTGTTTCAACCATTAGGAGCTCCCAATCAATATCGAGCACCCAATCTAAGGAATTTGTGGCCTTGCAGCAACACACGGCTCAACTCATCAAAAAATACGACCACTTATCAACAGAGTACGCACAACTCAAAGTGGCTCATGCATAACAAAGAGTGGAGCATGCACAATAAAAAGTGGATTATGAACAGCTTCGCGAAATGGTCATGAACGTGGCATCACAGAGTGGAACATGTGCGCCTAATCCTTTTTGGTCGTATAACCATGAGCCTCCTCCTCCTCCACCTTTATATTAATTTGTAATAATTATTATTTACCTTTAAAATTTCATTTAATATTTTTTTTGAAACACATTCAGTTTGTAATGAATATTATTTAACTTTATTTTTTTGTTTTTGATGTTTAATAGAAATTTTATTTGCATAATTGGTTTTTATTACCATTAATTTATATAATATTATATTATGTATTATAAATAATTTTTTAAAAATAAATTTTAAAAAATATTACAAAGGGTTTTACCGACGGAATGAATCCGTAGGCATTTGACAGTAGCTACCACATTACCGATGAATTTACAGACGAATATATTTAGTTGGTATTTCATATACTCACCGACAAATTTATTCTGTCAACATTTGATAATAGCTATCACAATTACCGATGAATTTACTAACGGATATATTCAGTTAGTATTTCAAACATTCACTGACAACTTTACCGACGATATGTGTTCGTCGATAAATCACGCTACCATTGACAAGATAAAATCCTTCGGTATATTTCAAGCTGAATTTTTTTTTTTATTTGGGGCGTGAATTATGTTTGTTAAACTATTGGCAAATGATTTTTTTATGTTTCCGACCGATATAGCAATGGAATTTGGAATTACCAATAAAAGGAAACCAACGGACATATTCTGTCGGTGATGATGTTGGTAAATAAATTATCGATGAACTTGTAATCACAAAGTGATGAATTATTTCCGTCGGTAAAACCGTGAAATCTTGTAGTGAATCATGAATACCTGACAACATTTACAAGTATTATCATTATTCAAATAAGATAACTAATATAGTTATGTTAATAATTTATAATATGATTGGAACCTATTTTGTATATGTGGTTTTCATTTGAGTAATAAGAGTTTATACTATACTTGTTTGAAATATCATTAGTGGATCCTCTAACCTTGACATTTGTTGTTATCATTGTTTAATCCTTATATTGATCTTTCATCTCAAAGTTCTCATCAACTTCTTCTTCTTCTTCTTCTTCTTCTTCTTCTTCTTCTTCTTCTTCTTCTTCTTCTTCTTCTTCTTCTTCTTCTTCTTCTTCTTCTTCTTCTTCTTCTATTGTTGTTGTTGTTGTTGTTGTTGTTGTTGTATTGCTGTTATTTAAAATTTATATAATTAACCTCCTCGTGATTCGATTCCGGTTTTGTCGGATTATTTATTTCTCCTCGTGGTTCGATTCCGGTCTTGTCGGATTATTTATTACTTCTACATTGCTGTACTTAAAAGAACTTGGTTTTACACTAATACATTGTTGTACTTAAAAGAACTTGGTTTTACACTAAAAAAATGAAGAGTCTATATATATATATGCAATTAACAAATGGAATTCTATCATTAATGAGATAATGATATATCTAAATATTTATTTCCTAATATTGAATAATAAATGACAAGTTTATTAGGTTAAAAACAAATAGCAAGTGAGAAATTGTGAACTAGGGATGTAAATCTGATTTAAAATTTAAAGTCTTGGTTTTTGGTTTCCTTTAGATTATTTAAGGCTCATTAAATTGTACTAGAATTATGAAATTTTTTATGTTAGTATATTATTTCCGGGAAGGTCAAGACCACCTTAAATTAGTTTATTAAATTATTATTTTTTTAAATAAATTATTTTATCTTGTTTAGCTGTATTTTAATTTAATGAAAACTCTCAACCCAATTCCTTAAAGGTTATAAAACCATTCCAAATCTTTACCATTCCAAACATAACATAGCTGTTATAAATAGTTTAATACATCTTATATTTTTATATGGACATAATTAATTATTTTTTTATGGTGGTTTATAGAATTTTGAGATAAAATTTTTATGGTGTAATCCATTTTTTCAAAGAAGTTGAATATATTATGATTATATATCACTTTTTATGTAATTTTTAGGATTTTCTAGTTATCAATTCTTCACAAAAGTTTTGTTTATTTATTTCTTTTTAGTTGATTATTCTACTACCAGTGGTATTTGAGGTAGAAAATGAAAAAACTATGTAATAGATCATAAATGTTTTTTATGTAATTTTTAGGATTTTTCTAGTTATTATTTTCTTTGCTAAAATTTTATGTTTTTATTATTTTTTAGTTGATTACTTTATTATCGGTGATATTTGAGTGAAAGAATAAAAAAGTTCTAAAGTATGAAGACTTAATGTTTGCTTGAGATTTTTAAACAGGTTTCACCTATAAAATAAGAGTTAAATTAGTAAATTTAAATCCTTGTCGGATTTATTATTAAGATCTCTTTTGTAGACTCGAATTTACTTATTTAAAACACAAAAATAAATAAATAAAATGATGTCACGCTGCATCCTTATTCTATTATTTAAAGAGCACTTGAACCATTTAACAATGACATAACACACATTGTAATCATTTTTATTGATTATCATTGATATTATTACTTTATGTATTATAAAACCCTTTTTCTTATATTGAAAAATAATTTTATAGAAATTACTTTTTAAACTTTTTAATATTTGTTTATCATTATAAAAATTAGTTAATAAAAAATAATTTTTATTAAAAAAAGTTAGTTTGATTTCTTAAAAAGTGTTTTTCTTTTACTTTGAGTAGAAAATACTTTTTAAATTTGTTAAAAAATTCAAAAAATATCTTGTTATTTGTTATATTAAATTTGTCCTCAATCTTTTTATTGTTATATATTTTATTTTGAATTATTTTATTTTATTTTCAATTTATTCATTTAGAATTTGATTTAATTTGAATTTTATATCAATTTTGATCTTTATTATTTTTATTGTTATTTATTTATTTATTTGAAATAATTTATGAATTTTTTTTTCAATTTCATTTTCTTTTAGTTTTTTTTATCTATAATATTTTCTCTCTATTATTTTTTATTACTATTTATTTTATTTAAAATAATTTATAAAATTATATTTTTTTTAAATTTCATTCTTTCAATTTATTTATATGTTAAATTTCATTTTCATTGTTTTAATTAATTTTAAAAAATTAAAATATTAATAATTTATTTTTTAATTTATTTTCTGTGACATATCTAAAATATTAAAAAATATTTTTTAATTTATTATTTTTAAAACTATAAATCATATAAAAAATGCTATTTTTTAAGAATTGATTTTCATTTAAATTATTTTTTAAAAAAATTACTTTGTCGCAAACAATTCCCATTTTCCAAAAAGATAAACATGATCATCTCCGTGCTCGTTTTCCACTTCACCTTTACCGATACTCTCCACCCACACGCTCTCCACCGAATCCTAAAAACCTTTCCTTTCCTCTGTCTTTCTTTCTTTATTTATTTGTAATTTTGTATCCAACATCACAAATTATTTATGTGCAAAACCAAAATGGCTGTCAGCGCGTCCGATCCAACTCCCGTCTCACCCCGAATTCGCCCAACGCAATCACCCAGAACTCGCCCAACTCAATCTCCGAGACCCAACACCATCAACACCGCTTCTACCTCCTCAGATCCTTCGACGTCTAACACCACTAATTACACAACAACAACATCTTCTACTCTTTCAAACCGAACCTCTCTATCCAACCTCCGTGATTCCCTCTCTCAAAACCCCAACGTCTACGACATTTCCGAAATTCGTACAGCCACCAACAACTTCCTGTCCAAACGCCACTCCTCCTCCTCCTCCACCACTTGCTGGCGTTGCGACTTGCGGAACAACAACACCATCATCTTCCAACGCAAGTTCCGCCGCAAAATTGAAATGTCTCAACTGAAAGAACAGCTTTCAGTAATTTGTAGAAGTAATCACTCAAGCGTGGTAAAGCTCTTAGGAGCTTCCATATCTGGAGATTATATCTACCTCGTTTATGAATTCATTCCCGGCGCAAATCTTTCTAATTGCTTGAGAAATTCTAAAAACCCTAACTTCACAGTTCTTTCGACATGGGTTGCAAGAATGCAGGTGGCCGCTGATCTTGCGGACGGTCTTGATTACATCCACAACAAAACTGGCTTAAACATAATCTTGGTACACAACCACATTAAAAGCAGCAGTATCATTATCACAGAGCCGTCTTTTAATGCTAAAATCTGCCATTTTGGGTGTGCCCAGTTGTGTGGAGAAGCCGATGAGAATGAGATGATGATGAAGAAAAAAAGCAAGATCGGTGAAATCACTGAACTGGATGATGATGATGATGATGTCGTCAAGTCTTCTTCTTCTCCTCGTTCGCTAAAAGGGTCGAAAGAGTTGGCGAGGTCTAACAGCGGCATCATGCAATTCGAAGGCGTTAGAGGATACATCTCGCCGGAATATCAAGCTACGGGAATAGCAACACAGAAGTCGGACGTTTACGCATTTGGGGTGGTGTTATTGGAGTTGTTGTCCGGTAAAGAGCCATATAAGTACAAGTATGACAAAAGAAGAGGTGATTATACAAGGGAGTCGGTGATTGAGACCGCCAGAGCGGCGATTGGAGACGCTGACCGTGGGAGGTTGAGGAGGTGGATTGACGGGAGGCTAAAGGACTCGTTCCCCGTGGAAGTGGCAGAGAAGATGACACGTGTAGGGTTAGATTGTGTGGAAGTGGATCCAGATAAGCGGCCAGATATGGGACGCGTGGCAGGGAAGATTTCGAGGTGGTATTTGGAATCGAAGAAGTGGGCTGATGATTTGAGATTTTCTGACCAGATTACGGTTTCTTTGGCACCTCGATAGATAACTAGCTATGGATAGAGATGAGTTGAAGAAAAAACAGTCTTTTTTTTTTTGTTTTTTTTTTTTTAAATTTTCTCAAAGGTCGTGGATTGTTTTTTGTTGCCTTTGATGGTGACACAAGTGGTTGATGATGGATATTTATATTTTTTTTGTTTAATTTATTTCTCTAAATACTTTAATTGATGGAAGTAAAACTAAAATAACAACAATAATTCTTACAAAACAATCAGTAAACGTATCTTTTAGCAATGTTATAAAATCAGATCTTTGGAATTCGTTGCTTTAAAGTATAGTTTAAGTTGAATTTTGTTTCGAATTGTGTATTTTAAACAAGATGGTTTTGGAATATTTTTCTTTTAAAGAAACATAGCTTGAGTTGATTTATTAATGTATAAATAAGGTCCATTTGCCTAATTGACAAGCCATCTGGGTCCAGAGTAAGTTAACCTTATGTGACTAGAATTTTATAACTAGGACTTGATTTATAAAATGATAGTTGGTACGTCATTGTATGTATACACGTGATAAAATTAATCATGAATTGTTTTTCGAATTTGTTAACTAAACCCAAGCCGAAATGGATTGAGAGATCTGCAATTGCTGGCATTCGCTGGAGAGAATGGCCTCGCTGTCGTCTTCTGCAGACATCATTTAGGCGGAAGGAAACAGTGTCTCACCAAATACTAACAATAAAGCATGCCCAGAGCCGGAGGAGGCAATTATTAGAACAAAAATGTAGATAAAGAGGCCACTAAGACAGTGATGGGTTGCTTTCCCATGAAAGAAGATGCTGAAATAGTTATAAGTACATGTCTTTGTACATGTGAAAATACATAGATTTATTTTATATCCATTTAATTAAATACCTTTTTATCATGGAATAAGGAGACGAACAAGTCACTCGTGTAATCAGTGGGAAGGAAGCAGCTTAATGGACCAGGTAGGTAATGCTCTGTGATTTTGAGTGTGAATGCAAGAGGAGCCTTCATAGCAAGCATTGTTCATATGAACAGTGGATGCAGCAATCACTCTCATTGACATCTTTAGGAATTGGACTTGAGCACATAACTATTAATTCAGCAAGGAAGGCTGCATAATCCCTTTCTTCCATGGTGTGCTTTTTAAGAGAAGGCTAGCAACACTTCTATGCTTGCTAATAATTTGGTGGGATATAAATTAGTTAGATAAAGGTTGAGTGCCACTTGCTTCGTGAAGCCAGCCAGCCAGCCAATCTTCCAACCATAAAGTAGGACTTTTAGAAAAGTCAGAAAACAAAACAAAGAACAAATCAAAAAATGGAACCACGCGAGGGAACATACCCATGGGCCACGGCGGTGGTGTGCACGAGGGCCGTAGGGGTGAACCCAACCGATAGACAACCGAACCGCTGTAATTGGGTTAGTTTAGTTTTACAATTTCTGTTTTCAATTTATTCAGCTAGGTTTGGAAACCAAACAAACTAGCATCTTTCTTCATAACTTCTGTTCATGATTTCACTTCTCTAACTAAAGCCTTTGTACACTTACTTAACCAGATTCTACTTCATGAACCATGATCGCTTCGAGTAATGTCCCAGCTCTATTATGCAGTGCATGACTTGTTGGGCATGCTTTTCCTTGGATATGCGTCTATGATAGTGATTTTCTTTGATGATAAGAAGTAGACATGCAGATAATACAAGTGCCTCTCCAAAGGTAAAACAAACAGTTCTCTATTAGGAAAATATCCCTTCACGATTAAAAGACAAAGGCTCATTGCAAAAGATATAAAAGTGGTTTGCTAGTACCAGGATCCTTGAAGAACTGTTACGGGTTGGGGAGGGTGTGGTGGGTATTACCCAGTGTCGGTTAATGGTGGACAGGAGAGAGACAATGGGTGAGGGCGGCACTTCAGTTTTTTTTTTTTTTTTGGGTTTTTGGTGGGCAGGCGGCGGCTCCACTAACGTTTGTTGGATGCTAGGTCTATCTGTGTTGAATGAGTATCAAGAGAATATGTGTAAATATTTTTTTTTTTAATTTCTTTTTTTTTTGTGCAATATTGAATTTCAACCCTTTATTAGATGGGTAAATAATTTTTTTTTTATTTGAAAGCAAAGCAAATCAAAATTAACTGTTAAATTACTATTGAATTTCAAAAATAAATATTAATTATTTATTTGATAACTTGGAGATAAAACAAAGAAAAATATATCATTGAATTAAAAGAATTGATTATAGACCATTTGATTAAAAAAAATGGATTACTTGGAAAAAAAGTTTTCAATTTTAAAATTAGTCATTTCCCTTCTATAATTACAATTACAATTAAATTACTAAAAATAAAAATGTATTTTTTCTTTTTCTTTATTTCTCTTTTTTAAATTATTTAGAAAAGACGCCGAAAATGAAACAAATACATCTAAGAATATATTTTTTTTGAGATTTTTTTTTTGTTTTTGATTTTTCTTGAAATGTTTTCAAAAATAGAATCTAAATTTGGGTTGTAAATTTGTAATAGATGCCTTCTCTTTTCAACGTTTATAAAGAAAAATCTCATCAAGGTTTTGCATAGTAAAATTATAAAGAAAAAATATTCGCCTGATTTATTTATGCGATTCAAAATGCTTCTAAAGACTACATTTTATCTTTTATCTTTGGTTTATTTGACTTGGTGCCCTTTTTACCGGGAAAAGCTTAAAATTCATCTTTGATTGTCCTATGATACATTCATTGTAATCATGCACAAAGCCATATCTTGCCAGTTTTTTTTAGAAGATTAAGTGTTATGGGATTAATATAGTAGGAGAAAAGATTCTTTACACCAAGAAATCATGGCCAAACTTCACTTTATTGATTTTGGGAGAAAGTTAAAACATAATATCTCTTTACATAATTGGAATTCACAGGTCTGGCTAGATCTTCTCCATCCATTCTAAATTGGAATTCACAGGTCTGGTTAGATCTTCTCCATCCATTCTGAACAACTGTAGAGCTCCTCCCGAGCAAGCCTTCTTCACTACATAAGAACCTTCATAATTTAGAGCCTATTTGCTTAGATTTTCCCCTGGTAAAGCTAAGAGCTTCTTTAGTACTAAATCTCCTTCTTGGAACATACAAGGTCTAACCTTTTTATCATATGCTTTGGCCATCTTTTTCTGGTAAAGCTAATGATTACATATTGCAGCTACCCTCTTTTCACTGATCATATTTAATTGTTCATATCTCACTTTGGCCCACTCAGCCTCTTCTAGTTCTGAATCCATCAACACCCTTAACGAGGGAATTTTTACTTCCAAAGGCATTACCGCCTCCATCCTATATACTAAAGAATACAGAGTGGTTCCTATCGAGGTTCTCATTATAGTGCGATGTGTATGAAGAGAAAATGGTAACATCTCATGTCAATCTTTGTAAGTGACTACCATTTTCTGAATAATTTTCTTGATATTTTTATTGGCAGCTTCCACAACATCATTCATCTTCAGCCTATATGGGGGGGAATTTGAATGCTTGATTTTTTATTTTGTACAGAGTTTCACTATTGCTTTGCCATCAAAATTCTGTGCATTATCAGTCACTATTTTTTTGGGAGGACCATATTGACAAATCAAGTCTTTTTCAATGAATTTTTTCACTACCTTTTGTGTCATATGGGCATATGAATTGGCTTCTACCTATTTTGTGGAATAGTCAATAGCTACAAGAATAAAACTATACCTATTGCTGACTTTTGGGTTAACAGGTCCAATCACATCGATTCCCCACATTGCAAGTGGCCATAGCGATGTTAGATTAAACAACGAAGTTGGAGGTGCATTAACCTTATCACTATGCACTTGACACTTGTGACATTTCCTAACATAGTCGATGCAGTCTTTCTGTAACGTCATCCAGAAATAACCGGCCCTTTATATTTTCCTTGCTACCATATGGCCGCTAGCATGAGTTGAGCAAATCCTCTCATGCACTTGTTGTAAAGCACATCTAGCATTCGTCTCATTCAGACACCTTAGCAAGGTTTGTCAAATGATCTTTTATACAGAACCTCTCCATCTAAATAGAAATCACTAGCTAATCTTCCCTCTTCATCTAAATAGAAATCACTAGCTAATCTTCTTAGGGTTTTCTTATCCATCTTTGATGCTCCTGCTGGATATTCCTGATTTTGCATAAAATTCTTGATATCGTAATACCAAGGCTTTCCATCAACCTCTCCTTCAATCGAGCAACAATGAGCTGGGTTATTTCTGATGTCAATCTGTACAGGCTATACTTTACGCCCAAGATCAATTATAGCCATAACAGCCAATGTAGCCAAAGAATCTGCAAAATGGTTTCCTTATCTCCCCAGATGGGTGAACTTTATCTCTTTAAACTCTTCTAACAGTGTGGATAAATATTCCTGGTATGGCCTCAATTTTTCTTCTTTGGTTTGCCATTCTTCTTTCACCTGATAGATAATCAACATAGAGTCACCATACACATCTATTTTTTTAATCTTTAGCTCTAATGCGGCTTCTAAACCCAGGATACAAGCCTCGTACTCAGCTGTATTATTGGTGCATTCAAAATGTAATTTAACTGATACTAGATACTGCTTCTTATTGGAAGAGATTATTACAGCACTGACCCTATTACCATACACATTTACTGCCTCATCAAAAAATATAGTCCACCAATTTGTCTTCCCTTCTTCTTCTTCAATTTATAATATATTTTCATCAAGAAAATCAAAATCTAATGGCTCATAATCTTCAACAGCGTTATCAGCTAGGTGATCAGCAATTGCACTTCCCTTCATGAATTTTCTTGTCATATACGCTATATCATATTTTGTCAATAAAACTTTCCGCCTTGCAATTCAACTCGAGAGATAGGGTTTGTTACAAATATACCTTAATGGATCCACTTTTAAAATCAATCAAGTGCTGTGATACAACATATAATGTCATAATCTTTTTGTCGTCCATACCAATGTATAACAAAGTTTCTCTATCACTGTGTATCTAGACTCGCATTCAGTGAACTTCTTACTTAAGTAATAAATGGCCCTTTCTTTTCTCCTTATTTTGTCATGTTGACCCAATACACATCCCATAACTGCCTTAGTCACTGTCAGATACAGTATTAAAGGCCTTCCTGATATAGGAGGAACAAACGAAGGTGGACTTTGTAAATAATGCTTGATTTTATTAAATGCCACCTCACACTCCTCATTCCAAGTCCCAGGATTCTTTTTTCTTAAAAGTCGAAAAATAGGTTCACATGTTGTGGTCAACTAAGCTATAAATCGGGCGATGTAGTTCAATCTTTCCAAGAATCCTCTTACCTCCTTCTCAGTCTTTGGGAACGGCATAGATGGATGACCCTTACTTTATCAGGATCTACCTCTATACCTCTGTCGCTTACCATAAATCTTAACAACTTTCTGAATTTAACCCTAAATGAACATTTTGCACAGTTGAGCTTTAGTTCATATTTCCTTAACCTATCTAATAGTTTTCTCAAAACCTTTATATGATCTTCTCCCTTCTTTGACTTTGCGATCATATTATCTACATGCACCTCAATTTCTTTATGCATCATGTCATGAAACAAAGCCACCATGGCTCTCTGGTAGGTTGCCCCTACATTCTTCAAACCAGATGACATAACTTTGTAACAATATGTTCCCCAAGGTGTAATAAAAGTTGTCTTCGCCTTATCTTCCGGAGCTATTTTTATCTGCTTGTATCCTGAGAAACCATCCAAAAAGGAGTATGTGGAACTATGTGCAGCATTGTCAACCAAAACATCTATGTGTGATAGTGGAAAATCATCTTTAGGGCTAGCTTTGTTCAAGTTTTGGAAATCCATGCAAACTCTAATCTTTCCCTCTTTCTTTGGTATAACAGCAATATTGGATACCCATTGTGGATATTTAACTACTTCTAGAAAGCCTTTATTCCATTGTTTCTTGAGTTCTGCTTTGACTTTGATCCAGACATTTGGGTGGGCTCTCCTCAATTTCTGTTTGACTGGTTTACAACCTTCCTCTAGTGGGATCTTGTGTACTATGGTATTTGTATCTAAACCAGGAATATTCTCGTAAAACCAAGCAAAAACATCTACATATTCTTGTAGTAAGGTGATCACCGCTATTCTTTGCTCAAAAGTAATTAAGGTCCCTATTTTCAACTCTTTCTTAGACTGATCACCGCTTCCAAGTCTGTTCATGTTGTTCCACCAGTTTTGCAAGTTCTCTAATATTACTTTCATCCCATTCTTCTTCTTCCACCTCAATTACATGTTCGTTAAAGTTTGGTTATTCATTCTTGATGTTAAGTGTATATGATGTTGTGGAAGATCCGCTTTTAGGATTCCTAAAAGTGGAAGGTGTCTAGTGTAAATGCACATATAAATAGACAACATTTGAAAAATACATGATCTCATTAAAGCAAAGGGTGGGCTCAATGACAAGGATAGAATCTGGCTAACCTCATGAGCCTTGATTGTCAACCAGAGGAAATAAAAGCAAGTAAAAGCAATGACAGAAACATGTAAATGCAGACAAAGCTGGTTTACATTTTAAACACTACAGGAGCTTCTTGGGTCACCCAGTTCTGAAAATAGGAGCTTCTTAGGTCACCCAGTTCTAAAACTTCTCACCCGTAGCCAGCTTTCATACAAAGGTCTTGGTGGAGACTTCTTCTAGAGTATGGACAGTCAGTTGTGGCAGTGATTCATCTTCCACTCCCAATAACATATTCTTGCCACTTCCTTCCTCTTTATCCTTCTCTAAGGTGTTTATGTCCATGGTTGATAGTTTTTGACTAAGGCTTTCTGAATCTTTATCAGGTTGCATTACAGATGCAACCTTTGGGAACGGTAACCTTAGGGGAGGGATTTCCATTTCTTCTTCTTTAGGCTTTCTTCCTTGAATCCTAGCCATTCTTCTTTCCCTTCTTCTACTAGCAGCCTATCGATGATCCTCCTTCTTAGGCTCATACCCAGCCCAAATCTTTGATTAACACATTTCATCATTATTACATTAACCCTTTTTGGATTTTCGGTGATAGGGTTATGTTGAAATGGAATCTTATACTCTAAAAAACATTGATCGGCCCTCCTTACTACTTCTGAGATTTTTGGCATTTTTATCACTGTGTTTTCAGGCACCTAGTTAGTTTCACAATCTCAAAAGCATGTTTATATTCATCATTGCAATCCTCCGCCTCGATGAAAGGTACAACCACATTCTTTATTATGGATAATATCTCCTCAGCTTTGACAGTTATCAAAATCTCATTCATGATGTACTTCAATCATTGGTGTAATGATGAAGTTACTGCCCCAGCTGCATGAATCCAAGGTCTTCCCAATAGCATACTATAAAAAGGGTGGATATCCATAACCTGAAATGTCACCAAGAATAATTATAGTCCCACATATAACTCCACTTCTAAAGTCCCAATTATCTGTCTTGGTAAGCCATCATATGCTCTTGCCATTATGGTCTAGGCATTATATGAGATTCATCAACCGGCATTTCTTTCAGCATGTGTTTTGGCAATACATTAAGAGCTGAACCATTATCGACGAGCACTTTTCTTATGAGGCAATCTTTGCACCTAGTGGTGATGTACAAGGGTTTGTTATGTCTAGTTTCTTCAACATCTAACTCATCAGCTGTAAAGTACAGATAATTAGTCGCATGGATCCTCCCCACCAAATGTTTCATGGTTTTCTGTTCAATATCTTGGGGTACATATGCCTCATTCAATACCTTTTGCAAGACATTTTAATGTGGTTCAAAGCTGAGTATCAAAGACATAATGGAGATTCTAGCTAGAGTTTTCTTTAATTGATTTACTATGCAATATTTACTATGCTTTATCAACTTTAGAAATTCATTTGACTCCTCTTCGGTTACTGGTTTATTAACTTCCAGTTCTTTGCTCAGGTCTAACACCTCCTTACCCTTTATTTTCCTTAACTCCTCAGGTGTGAAGCAACGACCACTCCTAGTCAACCCATTAACCTCAGTTTGGAACAAAGGAAGAGGGGTCCCAATATTGGAGGCATAGCTGTAATTATAGGGCATTGTATTTGTATAGGAAGGTTTAACCAGGATTAACTTTGGCAGCTCATAAGCTGTTGGTTGGACTCTACATACTTCTGAAAACATGTGTTGGCCCTCCATCATTGTTATTTCATCATCGTTCTCCATGGTTTCAATCCTTAGTCTTTCTATGATCATCATTTTCTCAATTTTTTTATGAAACTCTATGCAATCATTGATATGATGTCCCTTCTCTTCATGGAACTCACAATAATCACTCCCTTCTAGATTATGTTCATTATTCATCTTTAGGAACCCTTATTGTACCAACATACCATGCAACTTCTTCATGGATATTTTCAACCCTTTACTTCGATTCCCAACTTCTACCATGCTCACTCCACTTGTAGCATGTTTAGGTAAAGGATTAGAATTAACATTGGGCATATCTTCAAAAGACACCCACCCCATCTTGATAAGTTTTAGCAACCTTCTTTTGAAAGCATAACAAGTTTCAATTCCGTGTCCTGGGTTACCAGCATGATACTTGATTGTGCATCAAAAGTGTCATTAAGTCTCTTATTTTACATATGTATTTATTGTATTTATTTGGTTTTTTTTATAATAATTGATGTGCTTTTCAGTAATGAAGTTTGTTTTAATGTTTCGATAGGTTTTTGGAGCTTAAATGAATTAATTCAGGAAATTCAACGTCGGAATTCAGAACAAAGAATTGAAGAGACATTTAGTTGAAGATTGAAGCAAATCTTGGTTCAAATAAGTGCTCCAAATTTGTCCCAAAAATCAATTCTATTCCAATTCTAGAAAAGAATATCATATAATTTATTTCAAGCCCAAACTTGCCTTATGTTGTGTGCAAACTTCAACCATTAAACACTCAAGGTTTCAATGTCAATCTTAGCCCAAATAATAAGTACATTTGTATACTTATTTGATGCTCAAATTCAGCCCAAAAATCAGCCCCAAATCAGCCCTAAATCAACCCCAAATCAACCCAAACACAATCCATGATCTTACATGTCCACACAACAAATAACAATTGATTTATTTTGGGCAATCCATTGATCCAAGAAGGCAAGCACATGGATGGAAAGCTGGAGGGGATATTTTAACATTATTTTGGGTCAAAAAGAAGAAGGAGACACCTCATAAATGAGGAAGAAAAACGTGCACCAAAGTAGTTGTAAAGCTGTCTTGATTTGATTTTTCAGAACACCTTTCGGTGTTTTGCCCATAACTTTTGACTCAGGTGTCCAAATGAGCTGTTCTTTAATGATCTGGAAAGGTGACAGAATTGCCTATAAATATGTCTCTAATAGACTTCTCCAAAAAAAGCTTCTAAGAGGGTCGAATTGCTGTCCAAAGTTAGAGTCAGATTTGTGTCCGAATTTTTTCTGAAATTGTATTGTGTTCTTCTTTATAGATTTCGGTTCTTTAGTTTGTAAAACTTATTTTTTCAGTTGGATTCAAGTTCTTTCATGTTTATTGAAGTGTTCTTATATATAATCATGGTTGGCTAAACTCTTTCTTGGATCCAAATCAAGGATAATGGTGATTGAGGTGAGTTCTTTAGGATATGAATGAATCTTAATGTTTATCTTCTTATTTTCTTCATGAATGATTTATTATTGTAAAGAAATTTTAGAAATCATTTAGGTAATGTTATAATCTTGAATTTTTATGCACAAACTTTAGTTTTGGTATAGAGATTGCTTGATTCAATGTCTTACTTAATATGAAAGTACTTGTTCATTCTTAAGCAATAATCAATCTTCATCTTTCTAATCTTCATTGTAATATCTTCTGATCTAATATCACCAACTCACAGGTTAATTCTGGTTTGTACCATATGGGAAAGGGTGGTTCAATTGGTGGTAAAAGAATTGGAGCTATTTGTCCTATGCTCAACAGTTTAGCATACAAGTCTTTTAAGGGCATGGGTAAGAGTGGCAACTGCTCCAAAGGGTACTTTGTATTTGGCCTTTGGGAGTTGTTCGGTTGGTAATTTGTTCGATTGGTTTGAAAAGGTTTAGCAAAGTTTATGTTGGTGGAATGAGGGGTGGGCATCTGTGGGTTCTAGTAATTTACGTTCTTGCCTTTGTACCCGCCTTCTAAATTGTTAATATCACCTTCTCTTTTCCTTCCCATGAAACCTTTCTTCTCTAAAGGCTCCGCTATACGCCCAACGTTAATCCTTTGCTCTGTCTTTTCTGCTACACGTACAACATCATAGAAATGTTGAGAGGAGCTGCCTATTAGATGCTCATAGTAAGGCGCCCTGAAGGTATTGGAGAATAGAGTCACCATTTTTGTCTCTATCAAAGAGGGTTGGACATGTGTTGCCTCATCTCTCCATCTTTGTGCATAAGCCCTTATTGACTCTTGGTTCCTTTTTTCCATTGACATAAAGCTTGTTCTATCTGGAGCAATTTCTAAATTGAACTTGTATTGCTTAAGAAAGGCCTCCACCAAATCTTTCCATTTCTTAACTTTAACATTGTCCAACCTTATGTACTAGTTTAGGGCAGATCCCGCTAGACTATCTTGGAAAAAATAGATCAACAGCTTATCATCATAAATCACCTCAGCCATTTTATTGCAGTAAGATCAAAGGTGAGTGTTTGGACATTCTAATCCAGTGTATTTGATGAACTCTAGTATCTTAAAGTTCTTCGGTACTATGATGTTTGGTATAAAACACACTTTCGCTGCTTGCATAGGATCAAATCAATCATTACCCTCAACTACTCTTAATCTTTCTTCCAAAGCTGACAATTTTTCGTAGTTCATAAAATCAGTAGATCTATTAGCAGAGGGTCCATCTACTGTTAAATCCACAGTGATGTGAGCTTGACTTGGCGGGATAGGGGCGATAGTCATAAAGTGTTGTTCTGCCGTTTAATCTACCCCCAAGTATTAAGATGTCCCTTGGAGGGGAGACATTCTTGATCTTAATCGGGTGTGATAGACTTTGGAGGGGGGGACCTATGTTTCACGATCTGATATGCATATGATAAATATTAAACAAATACATGATGAAAATGTAATGCATATGTGATGGCCTCTTTTTTTTTTAAAAAAAAAAATGATTCATGACCTTCGTAATCCTTTAGGCAAGATTTCTGAGTCAAATTGATTACTGTAAAAGAATGTTTGCCAAGTTCTTATCATGGTTGGTTACCAAAAAAAATACTAGAAAGAAAGAAAAAATAATCATGGCCTTTCTTATAAATAAGGGTAGCTTATACAAAGTAAAAATAGAAAAGGGCCTTATACATCACTACCCTAAAAGGCATTCCCTCCATTAGCTAAGTCCCTAATAAAAGAGATGACAACCCCCATGTACTCTCAATACTTTGTAACATCATTTCCAACTTGGGTAGCTTGTTGATGCAGCCTTTCCGCATAGCGGGTTACTTGCTCGACTTGTTTTTTCATACATCTTATTTTATCATGGAATAGGTATTATCAGCGATTATTACTTTATTGATGTTGCCTAAGACTTCATTACTTCTTTCCAATACTCGGACCATTGCCTCCAACTATGCCATCTTATCTGTTGCCTTTTGTAGCTCTTCTCTCTCGATATCTAGCTCGACTAATTTGGAGTTAATCTGAATTGCGAAGCTGTCAATATAATCCTGACATTCCTTGCATTCTTATTTAATCTCATTAAAACCTTTTTGCATCTTGAAGCAATGGCTCCTCAACTTCCTCAACTCCTTTTCTCGTATTTTAAGCTCGGATTGCAAACCTATTCTTCATACTTTCAAAGACTCAGCTCTCTTCTAGTAATCTCTCATATCAAACTCAGCGGATTTCTTTACACTTCTTTCTTCCTCAAGCTGTACTATATATTGAGCCCTGATCCTTTTTTCTTCTTCTATGTCAATTTCAACTAGCTGATTCTTTTCCTTCTCATCTTCTAACTTCTTTGTAAGACTATTTTTTTCTTTCTTTAAGGAATCTGTCATTTCTTCATCAGCATTCATTTTACCTTTTATTGATCTCTTGATCTTAGCCAATTCTTTTTCAATAAGCCCATTCTTGTTAGCCAGCTCATTATATTTATTTATTCGACTCCTTAACTCATTCTGGACCCCTTTTGTTATTTTCTCAGCTACCTTGGGCCTTTTATGCCATTCTTTCAACTGTATATCTTTGTTTTCCAACTGTTTGTTCAAGTAATTTCTTATCATATTTTCTTCATCCGATTGCTTTTCCAAGAGCTGTTGTTGCCTTTTGCTTTTGCTGAGATCAATTATACATTTTTCTAGTTGCTCTCTCAACTCTTCCTCATCATCAATCCTTTTCCTTTTTTGTTGCACTATTACTGATTTTGGTGCTACAACTTCAGAAATCTCATCATCAATCCTTTTTCTTTTTTGTTGCACTGTTACTGATTTTGGTGCTACAACTTCAGAAAGCTCTTGATTTCTCCAACTTGTATAACTTTGGCTGCATGACGATTCAAATATGCTTCCTTCTTTCTTTTTTACTAGCAGGGGCTTTTCCAATCTTGTTGGTTAAGCTCTATCTTTTCAAGGAATGGTTGATGCTTGAAAAAACATGTGAAATCTGCTAAATCCAGAGTCCTTGGTACATACTGCATTCCACCCAATTGTCTTGCTACAAGTGTAGGCGCATAATTAATGTATTCGGTTACACCAATCAAGAGGACCTATGTCTTACTTCCACAACTCATTATACAAATAAGGTCATTCATTCACGGTGCTTTCCATTTGAAGTTGCTTTAAGGTAATGCAACATACTTGTCTATCCAAATCGTCTCGTCCCAATTCTTTCAAGTTTCCTCTATGGTAACCTTTAATGGTTGGAGGTCAAACCACCAAAATTTATTGAAGATGTCCCTTAGCGTTTCAATATGACTAACAATCCATAAATACAACATAGGGCTGCAACATCTTATGGCTCCTTTTCCATGCATTCTACAATGGTTAAGTGACAACATGGTTTCGGCTAAAATTGCTGAAGAAGGATTAATTCGGTCATACTCATATTCTATGAAGACATTTGCAGCTTCTAAACTGATGACTCCAATTTCAGATGGAAATAATACTAGTCCAAAGATAGTGAAGGCCACTAGCCTGTATCGTTCAACCCCCAACTTGCCATCCTCAACATTCTTCTTCATTCTGGCTTCAATGACCTTCCATTTAAAACCCCCATCAGCTACTCTACATTGACTGATTTTTCCCAGGCCTAACAAATTGATTACTTCTGAAGTTGTGTCTTCAAATTTTTGTTTGAGGTAAATTTTTCTACTATTATTTGGAAAATCTAGAACCCTTTCATATTCCTTCATAGTAGGTGTTATATCAATGTTCCTGAAAGTAAAGCATCGATAACTAGGATCCCAAAAGTTCAGGAGGGTTTTAATTATTATTGCTTGTATGGGTAGCCTTATTAGTTGCACTATTCTCCCATATTGCCGTTCAAAGAGAGTTTCGTCCATATATCCCATTATAGACAATAATTTTCATAAGTCATTTACCATGTGATTTATCTTAGTAATGCATGGCAACCTATTAGCATTGATTTATGGACATTTTCCTTTAGCTATCTGGTTCAACTCAGAGTCTTGCCCAAACTCTTGGAAAGATAGGTATTTAGTCATGATTGCAGTTCAAAACCTGAAGTGATAAATTTAACATGATTAATTTGATGCAAATGAAAGTGTATATCTCGTGAAACAAAAGGGTAGGTTAACTATCTAAGTCTCAAAAAATGGTCACATATCTGTCTAGTGACGGTCTTTGTAAAGACAATATGGGGGCATTGCAAGGAATAGTTAAGGCACGTATGTTCACCATTACCAAGCAGGCACTCAGATATGAGTTGGGTGTTTCACGCATCTGAACCCCGATCAATAGTCATAGGGCAGATCGTTAATTCTCCTCCTAACTTAATAAGATTATATGTGTTTCCTAAAAATTAATGTATGTGATGCATGAGACACTTTTATACATTGCATGAACATAAATGTACAGAAATTCAAACGTGTAATAAATACATAAAATAAGCTTATTAACAGAAAACACTCTAACCAAACAAAACACAATTATTAGACAAAAACAAAGCTTAGTCCACAAGGTCCCTAGTGGAGTCGTCATTCTGTCGCATGTGTGCGGCACCGCTGTGAAAACATCCACCCTCAGAATTGTTAAATCATTTTAAAATGTGGAAAATGAGTGGAGACAAGGAATTCTTGTCTTTTATTGGTGGAAAAATAGAATGAGAGTCGCCACCTAGTATTTTGGTCACTAGAAACCTTAACTGGTCTTAGAGGATTATATACGGGGATGATTGCATAAAGGGAAGGTATTAGCACCCTAAATATGCCCTATCTAAGGTAAGTTGCATTATTTTATTCTTTGATAAAATCTAAGATCTGGTCATGTTTTCTAGTTGTTAGTCCGTCTATGATTTAAGAAAAATTCTCATTGGTAAGGAGATCCTTATCTTATCGGGTAAAACCTTAACCGTTTTAACGTCAACAACAAAATTTAATAACCAGAATACGTCTTACGTATAAGGTTGTAACCCTAGATATTAAAAGAAAATAAAACAATTTTTTTGGATTTTTTTTGAAAATTTGACCTAGTTCTCATGACTTTAATAAACTAGTCATTAAAGTCAAAATACATGCTAATACTTATTTTTGAAATTTTATTTTTGAAATATATGAAAATACAAAATGATTTTTTTTGAGATACTTGGCCGTATGTATAAAACAAAACATTGTTTTTTTTTTAAAAAATGTCTGGACAAAAACATGGTATTTGAATACCGAATTTGTATATTTACAGTATAAAAATACAAACCGGTATTGATTAAAATACAGTAAAAAATTTGTGGAAAATCACAAATATTTTTTTAATAATTTTTTTATTTTTTTCGGCCCAACCCGACCCATATGGCTGGGCTGGACCCGGCCACCCTGCGTAGCTGGGTTGGATTTAGCCAACCCAGCATGGTCACTGGCCCATCCCAGTGACCACCCTCTAAAAGGAATTCCCTTGTTGGGACTTGAAACTGGGTTTCTCGAATGAAAGCCGAGTAAGATGACCATCTAGACTGCAAGGCATATTTTTATTTGATGGCACCATAATATTTTTACTCTTGCATGAACGGGGTGCAGGTAATTAAATTACCTTCGCTCTGTTAATCATCTTTGTTGTAGTGCAAAAAAAAAAAAAAAACAAAATAGAGTATTGCAAACTGGTGATTTCTGGTGTCGGTTTCCTTATGTTTTCTTTCTGTATTTTACATACTAACATGCATCATCTCATTTTTGTAGGGAAATAGAGAAGGGCATCGAACATACCTGGTTTTGAGAAGATGAAGACAATGGTGGTGTTGTGTTCTCTGCTTCACCATGTCCTCTGTTTCCGTTCGGTTTGCTTCTTTCTCTCTTTATGCTTGCTCATTATTTCTCCACTCTTTCCCTTTTCTTACATTCTTATAAGCTATCTCACTCCTTTTTTTCTCTTCATTGTAGCCTCTCTTCTCTCTTGCCTCTCTCTTCTGGTGCAGCTCTTCCTCTGGCTTTTATAGCCAGAGGACGCCAGCAATTTTGGTAAGCTGGTGTCCATCAAGGTGATGAGGGATGTCAGCCCCGATACCCGCCCCATTGATTCGAGAATAATTCCATAATCACTACTAACATTTCCTTCCATTATCATCACAGCTTCACAGCTATTTGAAGACAGTTAATGGTGGAAATGGCGCCACTTGGGTTCTTCTAATTTGGCCCTTAAAGCTTTCACTGTTTTATAATCAAACCCCTATGACAAAATTGTAATTAGATCCCTTAATCTTAGCACCTTTTTTGGTTTGATCCTTGGTCTCAAATTGTTTCAATTAAGTCCTTAATTGGCCATCAAACTTCAATAACTATCTAATTAAGCCTTTGATTTGACCAAATCAACTTCCAATTAAGCCTTTGATTTGACCAAATCAACTCTTTAAAATTATAATTGGACCCCAAAACTTTGATTTCTTCCGATAAAAGCTTAAATTGACTTAAAAATCAATTTTCTTGCAATCAAACCCTCTATAAATTCAATTAAACCATGGATAAAATTTAATTGAATTTATACACATCTAATTTTAAACTTTTCTTTCTTTTCTTAAAAAAAGAATTAAATTTTCTTTGTCCCAGGGCTCTCATCAGTAAAAATATAATGTCAAATTTTAACCTTTTGCATTTTTACACCTCCTAAACCAATTTTGACCTTTTTTTGGCATTCTAGCATCCTTTGCTCGCTCTTAGTATTTTTTGGGTTTCTTTTGATATGTATGTATGTATGTATATATTTTCTCATTTTTATAGGAACCTAAAAATGGGTGACAACAACATGTATGAGAGTGTGGTCACGTATACCAAGTAGTAGACTTTGTAGGGTATCCTCATTATTTTTAGAAAATATGGCCAAAGAAGATAATCAGTCGCTTCATAATGAGAATAATGAGAATAACTATGTTCAAACACTTAGAAACCACATGAATCCCACAACAACAAGTGCACCATCATGCATAATTTTCCCTCTTGATGCATCTCATTTTAATTTTAAGCCAGATATTATTCAACTTTTACCTTCTTTTCATGACTTAGATTTAAAAAATCCATACTTGCATTTAAAGGAATTTGAGGAGGTTTGCAACACATATAATGACTCAAATTATAGCATGAACACCATCATATTAAAGTTTTTTCCCTTTTCATTTAAAGATAAAGCTAAAATATGGCTACAAAATTTGAAACCTGGATCCATTCGTGCTTAGGATGAAATGCAACAAAAAATTTTAAAGAAGTTTTTCCCTTCTCATTGAACAAACTCTTTCAAAAAACAAATTACCACTTTTACTCAAAAACCAGGAGAATTTTTTTTTAATTTTAGGATAGATATTGAGACTTGATTAATACTTGTCCTCATCATGTTTTTGAAATATGGAGATTGGTTTCATATTTCTATGAAGGATTAATACCTAAAGATAGGTAAATGGTGGAATTGATGTGCAATGAAACTTTTGAAGATAAAGACCCTGATGAAGCAATGGAGTACTTAGACTTGTTAGTTGAAAATACTTAAAATTAGGACACTATAGGTACTTATGAGGCACGAAGTAAAACTCAACCTCATACATCTAGTGGAGGTATGTACAACCTTAGGAAAGATCATGACCTTCAAGCTAAGTTTGCATCTTTAACTAGAAAAGTTGAGGCACGAGAATTGAAAAAGAGTGGTCAACCAATGACTATCCAACCTTACCTTCTTTTAAGGAATGTCTCCATGAACAAGCCATGCTTTAAATAGTTTCCAAAGGCCCAATTATAACCCATACTCGCAAACATACAACCCTGGTTGGAGAAATCATCCAAATTTTAGTTGAAAGAGTGACAATGCACAAACTTTACAACCACAGTTTCAAGCACACCATAATTTCGAAAATTCTCATGGATATGCACCTCTTTATACTCCACCTCGTAGAAGAAATTTTAAGAAAACTTTGAATGAATTTATTAAAAAGCAAGAGATAATCAATACTCAACTTGCTCAAAGCATAACAGATTTTAAAGATACCCTTGGAAAATTCACATCTACTCTTAGTTTTTAAAAGAAAGTAAGTTTCTATCTCAACCATAGCAAAATCCCA
>NW_011501179.1:0-16892 GCF_000495115.2 Populus euphratica
TCTTTGCAAAATATTATGGATTGCTATAAATTATTTTATTTAGTCTCTATATTTTTTATCACCAATATAATTTTTTTATCATAAAATATTAATTCAATCATACATTTAATTTATATTATTTATTTAATATTAATTTATAATTATAACACTATTTAGTACATTTATTTTATAAATCCACGTCAGTATACAGTCTTGTCATCTCATGATTTTCTAAAGAAAGGCGTAAGGTACTAAATTAAATTATACCCTTCAGGTCCAGTGTGAATTTACCGGCTTTTCCGCTTTTGTTGGGCACCGTTTGGCATGCTAGTTTTCCGGTAATATCAGTGTGTAACCGTTGAGATTGTTTTTAATTATGTAGGGCCCGTGAGGGGCAGGAGCCCCAACATGTCTTGGGTTTATTAGGACAAGATGAGGGGAGGAACCTCGGCGTGGGCACTCCATTGTTGGGTCAGCCAGAGGACATTTCCCTACCTAGAGCACAGGAAGAAACCCTAAAATAGACAGCCTTGTTCCCATGTGCTCAAATTTAAGAGCAACATTCCAAACTACCAACCTCTTTTGTGCCCCTCTCCTCCTCTCTCTCTCGGCCGAATAAATATTCTTTTCGGGAACAAGGGAGCAAGTGAGGCTCCTTTGCGGTCCCTCCACACACACATCCCTTTCACTGGCGCATTTAAGTAAGAGCTAATTCTTCCCGTCCTCGAGTTAAAAAAACCACTCCCAATTAAGTTTTATTATTCCTTCCTAAAAATAATATTCTGATTACTCAGTTATCACTATTCATTGTCAACTAAATATTTTCTTATTACTCAAATATTATGCATTAAATCAACGAGTTGGCATGGTGGTCGAAGACGTTTTCTCTTCTTATTTCTTAAATTCAAATCTTGAGGTAAGCATTCAGGAAAACTTATTAAATCCCTCTTACAAATAAACTGGACATGCAAATTAATCTAAGAATACCCTTATCATCAACAAGGATAATTTATCCAAGAATACATTTTATAGTAAAAGTTATTTAAATATAAAAAAGAAATGACCTAAATGCGGTATTTAACCAGTGATATGCTCTGTAGCAGAAGACACCGAAGAATAACTTCAAATAAATTGATTTCTGAGGAATAATTACTAGTGATATGCTCTGTGCATGTGGGGCAGTGCTCTATAAATGAATGAAAATGACCATTGCAAATACGCAAAATGGGGGTCTTCATGGTTCACGTTCCTCGGACAATAATAATATTCTCCTTCCGATCTGGGTTTAGATCAGCTTAGGGTTCGCATGTGAGAAGCTTTTAATTTTGTCTCTACTAATCTCTACCGATCATAGAAGCATCTGGAGAACTCAAACTGAGTTTGAGTTGATATATAGCCCTAAAAAACCTTCTACTACGTCGACCTCGAATTAGTTTCAAACAATGAAAGCCATGGCAAGATGAAGGGAAAATAAAAATAAAAAGGAAAGGTAACAAATATTAAATGTTATTAATATTTTTTTAGCCGGAGAAGAGCGGATAAATAACAGAAAATATTGATTTTTTTTTCTTTTTATAAAGAGAAGATCTATTTGTTTTATTTGTTAATTTAAAAAATATTTATTAATAGATACAATCAAATATTTAAAATAAAAAAAGAGAACAACAAGTAAATAAGAATCAGGGGTAAGACCTTAGAGAAGAATGGAGGTTGAAAACTTCTCCTTCACTCCCCATTCCCCCCATTAAGAATTACATCTCCGAACGATTCTTTCCGACAACCTTGAAAGATCAACCTCCCTTCACTTCCCTCCTCCTCCATCTTTACTTATTTCCATAATAAACGGTAAAAGATTGTTTTTTGTTTTCCCTTTTATCAGAACTTGCTTTTTTAATTTAATAATAGAACATAACAAAATATGAATTTTGGTGTGGATTCCTTGGGGGCGTAAATAAAGGGTGGGCCCAAATACTAGCACCCACATAAAAAGGAAAAAAAGATGGCATTGCAAAATATTAAAAAGCTATTATTATCACACTTATTAATACTTTATATATTATTCTACCCTAGGGAAGTACGTTGACTTCGGCTTAACTAACCCTTAGTCTGACTTATGCAAAATGGTTTTATTATCATGAGCACACCGCGCGCACTATAAGAAAAGCCATGTATAACTTATCTAGACACATAAACAACGGTTGTTATCGTCTATAATGACAAGAGTACCAAGTACTTTTCACCTAAAAAGAAAGAGCACCAAGGTCCAACCTGGCATCACTAGTAAATCCAAAAAGGGCAGCAATGGTGGTATTAGATTGGCCATGTGTCTTGCACTCATAGAAAATTATAAAATAAAAAAAATATATTGTTGATAAGCTATGGTGATAATTACTGATAGAATGTGATGTTGTTGTTTTTTGTCGGTGAATACCATGAATTACATATTGAAATCAAAGAATGAAAAAAAAAGAAGAAGAAAAAGAACATGTATTCCCTCATTATTTCCATTGAAAAATTTAACATGTCAATGTTACATATACAAATATGATGAAAACTATGATGTGCTAATATTACCGCATCAAACTAATTTCATATGCAAAACATTAATGTATAATAAAATTAATTTTGACTAATTTATTATTTTTATAAAAAATTTGAATGATTACTGCTATCATTTTATTATGATGTTATTAAAACAAATTAGTGTTATTGTATTGTGATTTTACTGTATTAACAAGTTGTATAGATATGAAATACAAAAACATTGGGAAAAAAGTTATTGTTTTATATTGATAGAACTACCAACGAAATATAAAATACAACATAATTACCGACAGACTAAGTCTCTTAGAGAGTTCTAGAAAGTTGCAAAAAAAATTATAAAACTTTTTCACTAACAATTATAAATGGAATTATTGTTGGATTAAATCCCTTAAAAAGTTCTAGAGAATTGGAAATAAATTATAGAATTTTGCCACTGAAAATTATAGATTAAAGATGGAATAAAATTTTATCAGAGAATTATAGTGGGTTTGGAAAATTTCAGGTGTTCTAAAAAAGATTTAGTGTTAATTACCAATGATATTACTAACAAATATTAAAAATTAATAAATATTTAATTGTTCATCGATAGTTTTATCAGTAAAAAAAACCCATTAATAAAAGTTCAAAATCCCTAATTTTAGAAAAACAACATTTATTCTTTTCTTTTCTCTATTGTCTATTTCTTCTCTCCATTTTTCATCTCCGTATCTTCCCCTCAATGTTTTCCCATTCTTTGTCCCTCTCTTCCCCTCTCCCTCCATCCTCCATGCTAGTGACAAGTGAGGAGCCTTTATCCTCCATACTAGGTAAATCTTCCTTGTCTAATCCTCTTGCTCTTTCTTTTTCTTTATTGTTAATATTTAGGTTGAATGTGAATTTTTTGGGTTTTTTTTATTGAAATTATTTTTCAAAAAAAAATAATTTTGTTATGTTTTGGGTTAATTATAATGAAGTTTGCATTTATATCTATTATTTTGCTTATTTTGTTATGAGAATGAAAAATTCCTAAATTTAGGAATATAGGGTTATGTACATGTGTTTGGAAAAATAAAATGAGTGACTATTGGCTAGTTTTAGGTTAGATAACATGGTTAAGGCTTGAATTAAAAAAATTAAAAATAAAATTTTGAATTTTAGGGTTGGCCATGCTTAGTGATTTTGGGGGCTTATGAGAAAATTCAGAGAAAATATTAAATTATGCATTTTTTTATTGTTTGGGATATATATGACTTGTTATAGGATTGAATTAGGAAAATAGAAAACCAGACGTTGAATTGTTTTATGGTCGGCCATGTTGGGAAATTTGGAAAAAGTTAAGAGATTGAGTACATGTATTTAGTTTTGGTATTTTAATGATGTTGGACATGTTTAGGTTTGATTAAAAATGAGTAAATATGGATTTTTAAAAGAAATTACATGTTATGGTTATGGGTGGTAATATAAAAAATAATATAATTATGTCAATTTGGTAATTAAGATAATGTTATTATGTTTAAATGGATTGACATGGTGATGGAATGTGTTGAATTTGGGTAGTAATAATGTGCAATAATTGTAAAATATATTATCATGTTAAGATGTTAATTGAATTTTTAATATGCTTTTAAATTAAATTAGTTATAAATAAAATCAACTGATTTATGGCTTTATTTATTGATGCATATTTACAAGTAATAAAATTTTGCATAGTCTCTTATATAGAAAAGGTGCTACTGATTTTTCTTTTTAAAAAATATGATATAATGATATTGTTATTAACTTTTATATACTTAATTTGTTTAGATGACAAAGAGAAGGTCATTAGAGAGTAATACGGACAAGAGCCCTACTAGTTCTTCTAGCGGCACTTTTGATGACTATAAACTGCTAGGTGCTAATCGTGACTAGACACCTTAGACATAAGCATCCTCTCTCAACACAAGCTCATTAAGTGCGAAGGCAACTTAAAGAGAAGGTGTCCCTTCCAAGCAGGATGTATTATCGATGAATTGACAAACTAATATAAATCACCAATGATATGTTTTTCGATGATATTTTTTCATCCGTGATTCCATTGGATCAAAGAGATGAAAAACTATAAGTCGAGCATAAAATAAAAGCACCTTAGATGAACTCTAGTTGCTCCATTATTGGACAAGTTCTAGAGTTTATCATTGAAATCATCATGATGTCACAGTCAACCATAGTCTATGTAATAAAGTAATTAAATAGCAATAAAATCATAAAAACATCCATAAAGGTCACTTGTATAAAAAATGGATGAAGAAAAGAAAAATGAAAGGAGACTAAAAGGGAAAATAAAGATGATAAACTATAAGGGAAGATGGTAAAACTTATTGATAAGAAAATTCAAGATATTATTAAAAATAGATCATCCAAGATTAACTCAAAACTAAAGTTATATAAGCTAACCAAAACTAAAATTATATGATGATCTTTTCAATTATAATGGCTATCGAAATTGCTTATGGCTATCTAAATTGCTTGAGATCTAAAAGAACTTTTATATAAAATTCATAACCCAAAACATTAAAGTGTCTTTTCATTGACATTCAAAGGTAGAGCCTAAACTTGTTATTCAATGCCAACCCCTTGATCCATTTTAGATTTTAATGAGTAGACAAACTTATTCCTCATTAACATTTCTCAGTCTAAGAGGATCAAAAAACTTTAATAATATAGATGAGGTTTAAAAAATAAAGTAAAGTTATTCAAATAGGTCATAATGATATTCAATGAGAAAATACTAAAGATAATAAACTTAACGACCTCTACCATTATATCATTACTAATAGAGATTATAAATAATGATGAATTTAGAAAGCCTTTACAATGAAACTAATTGATACCATACAAGAAATAAAGATGGAATTGTAACATAAATCCCTAGAAACTTATAAAGACAACAAAACAAAATATATACGAGGAAAACCTCTCAACCCAAAAGGATATGTTAAAGGAAAAAAACTCTTAATGTTCATATAAAAAAGGTGGTTATAGCAAAAAGAAACATGGAAAAAAAGATCTAATACTCAATTTAGATTAGGCTTCTAGCCAATGTATGAGTTTAAATACATGCCTTTAAAAAAGAGAAGAACTAATATTTTTTCAATCATAAGAGAGAGATGATTTGAGGTGAGTAAAAATAATATATAGGAATTAATTGATAGATAGTTATTGCATGTTTTATTGTTGATAGAATTATGTAAAGATGAAGGTAGAATAATTATTTATGAATTGCCTTTACTCAACCTTTTTTTAATGCTAATCTTTCCCTGCCACTATATAGTTAATTTTCCAACCCTCTAAGAAATGTGAAAGTTGAGCAGTAATTATATAGTTACAAAGAAAAGCTAATAAAAAAATCTAAAAGAAAATAGCTAATAAAAAATTCTAAAAGAAAATATTATCACTATGAAAAGAATTTCAGAAATAAAAGAAGATGAAATACTATAAGAAGTCTACTCCAATTAATGAAGTTTATAAATTAGTCTTGATTTGAAAGAACCCAAGTAAAAGTGTATTATAGTAAAAGGTTGTTTAGATGGATGAATAGAAAAGAAAATAAGGAAGTGCTTTAAAAATAATATTGAAGTTTTCACTTAGAACTAAAGGACATATATAAAGTACTCCCTAAGGTAATTATTAGTAAGTTAATTATTAATAAATAATGTTGATAAAAAAATAGAAGAAATTTTAGCTTGTAGAATGATGAAAGTAAAAAAGAAAAAGTTTGATATCCCACTTGCAATTAAGTTTATCAAAGTAGATTACTTGAAGTGGTTGAAAAATATGGTATTGGTTAAAAAAAAACTAAAAGACCATTAATGCTTGTAGATTTTATAAATTTGAATGAATTTTTCCCTAAAAATAGCTTACGTTTATTGAGGATTGACAAGTTGATGAATGTTTAGGATAAGATACTGGCAAATTTTGATTGTTGAGTCAAATAAAAAATATATTTTTTATGACAAACCAAAGGACCTGGTATTATAGTTATACAATGTCCATTTTAAGAGTATAAATGTTGGTCACTAATGTATTTTAGAGAAAATTAGCATATAAATATAAATATATATTAATGATATATAAATAAAAATTATGATAGGAGAGTCTTATCTTATCAATCTATAAGAGGTCTTTGTAATAATAAAGAAATGTAAATCCTAATAAATATGGATTTAAGTACATTTGAGAAACTTTTATTAAATTTATAGTAACAAGAGGTGAATTAAGAAGAATATATAGAAAATGTAGGTCGTCATAGATAAACAAACTCCTTAAATAAAAATAAAAAAACAAAGAGTTTTAAGATAAGTAGTTGCTTTGAATGGATTTGCGATGTTTTCTATTGAAAAGTGTCTGACTTTCATTATGATACATAGAGATAATTTGGAACTTGAATGGAATATAGATGAAAAGAAAAATTCAAGAGATAAAATTATTTGATTGTCAGTTCTTAATTGATTGATATTATATTAATGGAAAAAAAATTCAAAACCAAAAAAAAAAATCAGTTATGTTTGTATCTTGTAGTGTTTGAAAGATCCTTAATGTAATATTATTAAAAAAAGAAAAATGAGGATAAAGATGGGTTATTATATAAATAAGATAATGAAAGGTGCTAATTTATCAAACAATTAGACTTGACCTTGGTTACTATAATTTAGAAAATAAAATCTTATTTTTAAGCTTACATTATCATTATGCTCACTAACCATCCTGTCATATAGGTATGATAAATGTAATATCTCTATAAAGCTCATTTAGTAGTTTATCATATTTAGAATACTAAATATTTAATATAAATCTTCTCAAACCATCAAAGCTTAGGGATCAATAGATCTTACCATTAAATATATTCCACCTATAATAAAAAAGATTCTTTGAAAGACATATAAAAGTTATACATGAATTGATCATCAAATAAAAATCTAATTGGATATATTTAATCGTAAATAGAGAGGGGGAGGGGGGAAGAAAATAATACATTTTTACCTAATATTTTATTTTAAATTGTAAAATATTGAGGTAACTTATAAAATGTTAATGCTTAAATTCTAGTTAACTAGAGAGGTGAACTGAAGACTATATAAGCTTATAATAATTTTTAATTGAAAATATAATATTTGACAAAAGAGTATGTGATTAGAAAAGAGTGGATCAAATACTTAAGTAAAGTAAAAGGTTTGATATGACGCCTAGATGAGTTTTCTTTTAAAAAAAAAAAAGATTCCCTAAATGAATAATAGTAAGGGGATTTCTTGCAAAATTAGCAACTTCTACTGTTACAAAGACAATTTGGATCATAAAAAACTAGTCAAATTAAACATCATATAAAAAGCTTGGGTTTATACTATAGAACAAGGACCTAGTTAGATGAACCAAATTAAAAACAACTAATTACAAGGAACAACTTGTTAATAGGTATTAACAAAGGAAATTGATCTTTAAGAAACCAAATTATAAAGTTGATGGTTGTATGAGCATAAGTTTATTGCTTGTCTAAATAGTAGGCATATTATATCAAGAAAGAAGGTCATAAGGGTTCTATTACAATCATCTAACAAGAAAAATGCTTGTGAATAAACTACCTAGAACAATGTTACTTTTATGTTACTATAAATAGAAATTGTGTTGAAATGGCATGGGAGATATAAAAAGTCTTAGGAATTCAGGTATTTAAACCACTGATTTACAATTACTTTCCAAAACTTTTCCAAGCCATATCCATTTCATATCATGAACCTGATGTATTAAGTTCTTTCTTGTCACCTAAGATAAAGGAATTTCTTTTATAATTAGCATTGTTTATTTTAAGAAATATATTAAAACAAAGATAGAGGCCAATATTATTGAATAGAAAATTCAACACCTTATATGAAAAAGTATCATCAATAGGTTTAGTGCTATGATGATGTTCATAAAAGATAACAGGAGCCAATTTAACAATAAAAAGTTTAAAAATACTAAGAATGACTAAAGATAAACATAACATAACATTAGCTTCCCACCTAAAATTCATTAGGTAGGCAAAGACAACTAATATGATAATCTAATATGTCTTAAAAATTAAAATTAAAACAATATAATATTGAATTAACGAGTAGCTAGAAGTCTTATAGGCATACAATTTGATCTTAAAGAATTGGACTAGAGAAAAATAAAACATATTAAGTTTTAAGATGAAAGCTTTGATATTAAAAGAAATAGGTAACTCGAGAAAAAGAGTACAGATGTTTGAATCAAATAACAAACTATAAGTTTGATCTAAATAAGAAGGGAAAAAAAAAGAAGCAAATGCCAAAATACAATTAGAAGTTATTTTCCAAAATATCACTAATTTTAAAAATTAATTAGTTAATTTTTGCTTTGTAAAAAAAACAACCTAATGCCTTAAAGTTTTAGAACAGTGGGGCATATAAGTAAGTTCATACCTAGAAATATTATTATTATAGTTATAAATACTAAGACATTTTACCTTTTATAAAACTATTAAATTTTAAAAAGTTTTATCAATAGTCTAGAAAAAAATACATACTTTTTTTTTAATTTCAATTTTAATTTTCTTGCAAGCACAACTTAAAGAAACTTCAAATATGGTTTAAAGTTTCAAATAAAAGAGAATTAAAATTCATGCTAAACTCAAGTTTTAAGTAGGCATAAAAGCCTAAGCATGTGACAAAGTAGACATAATAAGCTCCAATTGTTTCTAAGCATAAAAGTTCAGTACTTCTACCAATTTAACCATGTTAAATTATAGCACGGATAAAAAAATATCTTTAACTTCAACTATGTTAATTATTGTTGTGATGTCGTGGTTGCACAAATTAATTACCGTAACTTAAAATACAACACACAAGATAATATAGAGCAAGCAAGGGGTCGATCCCACGAGAAAGGTTCAAGTCAGATTTTTATGCTAGATGATATGTAACTTGAGGGGGTTTTGGACGTTATCTAAGCTAAAGCAAAAGAAATTAGAAAAATATCAAGCAAAATTAAATAAAATTTAAAAATTATTAAGAGCACAAACCTTATTCGCAAGCACACATCCACTTACAAAAATCAGAACTGGTTATAGAAATGAAACATCAATTTCTATTCTGAATATTTATCTCTTCTTAACATTATTTAGTTAACGAATCCGCTGTATAACTAACTCTAACCATCAAACAATCACAGTGTCTGCACTAGTAATTTAATTCAATGGCAGCTTTAAGAACTAAATAAGTTAATTAATTAATAAATCATAATTGTCCACAGTCTATGTTTGATTTGATTGAATGTTCTCCCTCGGATTGATAACGTAGGTTTGCCATAATTATTAAACTCAGTTGCTTTACAAGTTCATATACCACAACTCCGGTTTTGATATCAAACTTAGCAATAAATTGTCTACAATAATAACTTAGAGTCTGCTCCAACAATTAAAATAAATAATCATAGAAAAAATAACCATAGAAGAACAAACATATTCATCATATAAACTGAAAAGAAAAGGTAAAATAAATCTTATAGTTCTTGAAATGTGAAGGTTTTCGTGCCCTTGTAACTAAGAAAAAGTGTTTAGCCTTGCATGTTTGTTAAACAACTAATCAAAAAGGAAAAAAAATGCATAATTTCGAGTTTCTTAGAGGAGGGGGGCATTTTTCTCCTCTTGACTAGCTATCCCCCTTCTCTTCTCTCATTCTTTTTATATCCTAGAAAATCCTAGTCTCTATTTTACAAAATTTCCTCTTCTAAGTAGACAGTTTACATTTAAGTACTTTAATAATTATTTTCCCAAAAAAGATGAAATAGCCTTGCATGAAATCTTCAAGCTTTGACTTAGAGAAGCTAAATTGTTGAAATAAAAACTTGGATATCGGTTTGGATGCTTTAGAATGTAATTTGGACTCGTTTCTTCACGAAACCTGTTTGTTGACAGAATTCAGTTGTCATCTTTAAAAATTCATATCTCCCTCATATGACATTGTTTTTGGCTGAAAATTTCGACGTTATACACTTTGAGTCAGGAATCCAAAAAATTGAGTTTACATCAATTGGACTTCTGTAGCTCCAGATATTCAAGTAGTAATGGTCGAAGGTCAACACTGGCAGATTGCGAGATTTGACTTTGAAAATTGCGATTTCCATGCTCTTTCTTATTTTATTTTCTTACCATAAGTGTCCAAAAAGGTATGGATGGTAGCTTTTTAATGCCGCTAGAATCAGTTCATTTCGACCTCTAGAGCTCACACTCTGCACAGAACATTGATTAAAGGTCAAATCTGTCAATTACCTCCAATTTACTTCTTTTTTCATCTTTCATCCAAACATGCCTTCAAAACATTAAAGAAAAAATATCAAGGCATTTTATATATAAAACATAGGCAAAACACTAGTAAAACTATCGAATAATATGATTATATCAACTATACCAAGCATTAGTCCTCACTAATACTAGAAATTCCCTAGCTTCAACTATGTTGACCATATAAAGCCATAATGTCAACATAAAGAAAAGCCAAGGATAATATATAACAAAAATAACATATTTTAAATAAATATAGATTATTATGAATCAATTAAACAATTAAAAATTTTGATAAAAGGAAAAGGAAAAAAAGAAAAAAGGAAAAAAGATATATATAAAAAATCATTATTTCTTGTCTCTTCCTCTTCATCTTCCTTTAGCTCATAAAAGTCTCTAATGAGGTTATTGTTTTGACTAGAAGAAAACTTTTCGGCATCACCATCTTAACACCTAAGGAATCTTTAATAACCATCACTTTTTAGTCTTTTATAGTGTTGATTAGGGTAAAGTAAACAATATTATCAGACTTTTGATCACTCTAATAAGTTCATTTAAAATTTTTTCTATAAAAATGGTTAATAAAATATTGATTTAACTCATGAGATCATCTAGATTTCACAAAAAAAAAATAGATGGATGAGTTGACTTGTTTAAGATATTATAATTGTTTAATATTAGGATTAAATCATTTTTATATTGTTAGAGTCATAACTTTAGAATTAATTTCATCAATTTTAGTATCTATATTTTTTCATGATAGAATTTTGTCCAATTTATATTTTTATAGTTCTCCAAAATAAAATTTCTACCATATTTATAAATGAATAAATGCCAATATGATTCATCATTTCTAATTCTCTAAGAGACAAAAAAGAAGAAAAATATTGATTTTATAATTAAAGAATTGATGTCATTGTTGTACCTATCTCAAAATATCATATATTCATAGCTTATATAAGTATCAATTGAACTTACCATCAATATTTTAACTAACTCTTGTTTACCCTTTCTTTCTTACAATAATCCCTCAATCTTTTTATGAGACCAATGGTTAATTATAAAACTTAACTAACAAGTAAAAATATAAATAAATCATTGAAAAAAATTAAAATGGGAGGGAAAATAGATCAATCATGAATGACATTTTGAATGAGAAAAGTTTGGTATAAAAAATATAAAAAGAAGAGATAACCACTTGATATAAATTATTTCTCATTTGTGCATTACCATGACAAATACCTAATCGACATTATCCTTTCTAAAGGTTTTTATATTTTTAGATTTATTTTTTCAAGTACAAATAAATTAAATCTTCTTTCATGAAGGTCTATAAATTAAATTTAAGTCTTATTCAATAAAAATAACTTTAATCATTTAAAATATCATGGATAATATTAAAATATGTAAAATTAATTTTATATGTTCACTTTTTCTAGTTTTGATTTTTTAAACCTTTCAATAATCCTAGTAAAAGAAATATTCACCATGTCCATTAGGAACCCCTTCAATACTCTTATATTTTTTGAACCTGTATGTTTTTAAGTTTTAATAACCAATCATGCTTTAAAAAAAAATTTATGAATATTTAAGAAATCCACTAAAACATCTCAAGAATATCAAAGGATAGGAAAGAGAAATCCAATTATAAATATTAAAAACAATTTAAATGAAACATCTTATAGGAAACAGACGCTATGCCTCTAAAAGAAAACATAAGAAGCTCTTTTTAAAAATTTTCATATTCTTAAAATCTTTGGGCATTATTTAACATGTTCTTATCTCAAGTATTGGTATAAAAAAACTCATTCTAATCCTTTTAGAGCTTTTCAGTTTTTCATTATAGATATAAAGGTTCATATATAATTGATAATGGAGGACTAATTATGCCTTAAATTGATTAGACATTTTGTTATTGGAAATACTACAATCAGACCTCATGCTTTAAAGTAAAATGCATAGCTAGTAACTCGAACATATAATATGAGTGGGACAAAACAAAAAAGATAATAATGATCATAACAAAAACAACAACAAAGATAACAATCCATAAGAGTTCAAGTTAGGTAGAGAGTCTTCTAATCTCTACTAACATATTATTAATTATATCATCTACATCTCTAATCAACCAAAAAGAATAAATAATCAAGAAATTGACATGCAACTTCTTTTTTTATCATTCTCATCATTTTTTATTGTTAAGGATTAGGCATTTTAGAAGGCCATATCCTTCTTTTTTAGCTCTTTAGATCAAGCATAGAAGACTAACTAAACTTTCTAAATTTAAACTTGGTAGCATTTTATATTGATTTAGGTTCTAGTATATCCTCTCGAAGACTCTTGCAAAAGTCATAACTGGGATGGACATTTGCTCATTGAAAAAATAAAAGATGATTATTAGGGTCAACCTATACCTTATATCCAAGAGTAGAGAAAAAGTTATAAGAGAACACTATATATATACCATAGACACAATGTAGTAAAAATTAAGAATGAGAAAATAGACATATAGAAAAAAAATAACAAACCTAAAAGAAATAAAAAAAATAAAAGCCCACCTTTTTAGGTAATTCTAACCAATCATAAGGGATCATTAAACATAAAATATGAAAGGTTAAGCTCTCAATTGGAAAAAAAATATGAGTTAAAACATCATATATTTATTGAATAAAAAGGTCGATGAATTTCATTTTTCTCTAGATTTTGTTAAGCTTGATAACTTCCTTTTTTACATTTATTAAAATAGTTAGAGCTTTAATGTAACATGCTAAATTTCCATAATATTAAAGGATACTTTGAACTTTGAATATAAAAGAAACACATGGTCATTTTTTTAAACATTTAGCATCAATAAAACTTATTGATGTTTTATCCATTTAGATATATTCTTACCATATTAATAAACCGATTTCTAGTCGTTATCACAATCATATAATTATAATTCATTCTAACAAGATATCAACAAAGTCTCCTCTATCTGAGTCCTTAAAATAGTTCTTCTCTTTATATAGAATATCTATTTATCAACCAATGGATATATAGATCCAACAACGCATCAATCTCATTCTTAATATTAGGCTTTAGGCCTTTCAAGCAACCAATCACTTTGGCATCATATACATAGTAATATTAATAAAATCTATCAAATCATAGAACATAATTTACATTAAAGATTAATTATATAAATGAATAATTTGCTAGTGGATATTCAACTAATGCTTTTAAGTCCTTTTATTATAATACAATATAATCATAAAATATATTTATTACAATCATTTTAGTATAATATCTCATTTGAGCTTTGGTTATGTAGTTAACCAATCTATCAACCTGTAGGAGTGATAGTTATATTAATTCTTTCATATTATCAATAAAAAAAATTCATGTCATTAACCTTAAAGTAAATTGAGTTAATTATCAATATCATAAACCATACATCACATGTGGTAAACCATATACCTACCAACATTTTGTTTTTCATTTCCAAGCCTTCATTAATTCTTTATAACCCTCACTTAAGGTCTTATATATTATATATTATATATTCATCCTCCTATAGCATAAAATAGACACATAACTTGTTTTAGAGGCTTCATCATATACAGAAAGCCACACCTCACCAACTTATCTTTTTTTTTTTTTTACCTAGTTTCATAACACTATCCCTTATAGATATATAGAGGTAAAGTTGAGTCCCTACTTAGAACTTTTATCATGAATCTTTCTAGAGTGCATATACAATTTCTTGTACCTTCATGCCTTGTTAACAACCACTCTTCTGGCACATTTATGTTTATAAAATAATTTTTAATTATATATTAGCATATTATCATAACTACCGCTAATCATGCACTAGTGTGCTATCAAAATAGCTACCAATCATATATCAACACTTGTTGTCAAACAATCCCCAATTATATATATATATATTATCAGAAACAAAGATCATAACGCCTTACATACATAATGTTAACATTTCTAAAACACATCACCAACATGTTATTAAAATAACTTTGAAGTACGTATTGTCAAAACAACTTTGAAATGCATTTCACATGCTATAAAAAAATCACCAATCACCATCAAACTTATTGCCAGTATGACCATCAAACATACTTCAATACACTGCAGGAAAACCTCCTAAACATACCAAGTTTTTGTTCAAAATAGCTCTTAAATGGATTTCAATATGCTGCCAAAACAACCTTCAATCTTGACATTTTACGTTGTCAAAAGGCCTTTAATAACAATCTCTTTATCATGTTATCAAGATGGCTTTCTTTCTAATCATAATTTGACCTCTCTTTTCTATCCTTCCTAAGAATATAACACATCATTTTCTTAGTATACTCAAAATTTGAACCCCGAGTATTTCCTTGATAATCACTCCTTAATCCATCATCTTTACATATAGCCAACCTTACAATTTCAAACATCAATAAACACTAATGCCTTTAGCCCTCACCTTGTGACAAATTAGTCAAATAACATCAACAAGTCAATAACACTGAAAACTTTAGTTTCGCTCTAGATAATTAGTCAAATTAAGTATCTAAATAAACAATCACATTAATGCCATTAACCTCATTTAAGATAACTAATTAATCTCATATCCCAACATTCAATCACTTAGATTTTACTAGCTCTATTTAGAACAACTAATCAATTTAAGTATCCTGGTAGTCAATCATATTAATGTCACTAGCCTTACCCAAGACAACCAATCAATCTCATATCCTGACATTTAGTTACTTGGATGTCACTAACTACACTCAATGTAGCTAGTTAATTTAAACATCCTAGCCACTAGTTTCACTAATGCCACTAACTCCACTAAAGAAAGCTAGTCAATCTCATATCTTGACAATCAATCATCTTGTTGCCACTAGCTCCATTTAAGATAACTAATTAGATCTTCTTTCTTAACCTTTCATACTAAGTTCATCACACATTCTTGGCAACATATCTAAAACTAAATCCTATTCAACTGAATTCTTACCCACTACAGCACCTTATGCCTTATGCCTTTTGCTTGGTTACTTTAATTTAAAACCTATCATAATCACACTGGTCTTTACCCATTACACTTATACATTTATACTTACACCATTTTCTCTATTTTGAATTCAAATCATAAATTATAGCATTGCATAACCAACATTTGTTTCGAATACCAGCCATAATCATTCAATTTTGAATACCTCTCTCAATAACCAACATAACATCTCCTTTTTAAATTACCTATTTTGACTACCAAATAAAACATTTTCAAAGTTTTATATCTATTTTATGGATTCACAATCTCATTTCATTATGTATACATAGATTTTATTTTTATAAATCGAAACATTTCTCCATTTTCACTTACTTACTTTATTATTCCTATTGCGATTACAATTCTAACACTATTTATTTTTTTTACTTCTCATAACAAACATTATACGAGCATTATATTTTAATATTTAACATCACATTCAATACAAACATTGCATATCAGACTATGACTTATCTTGATTTTCAAGACATGATTAATTTATAATGCAAAGACAATACTATAAAAAATAACAACTATGCAAAGCAGTATTTAAAGATTCTAAGAGCCAAGTACTTGTAACTTGAGAATGTCCTGCTACTCTAACCCGCTACGAAGCTTCAATAGTCTCCCCTATATCAATAGGTTTTTCAAACCATTATAAATATATTAAATTAACATAAGAACTTTATTTTGGCCTTTAACTTATGTTTATAAATTAAAAAAAAAGATAAATTCACAGGACTTAACACACACCTACACTTTTCAATGTTCCCATAATCTATCAAAATCTAAATGTACCATTTACTCAAAGTATATTCATTTATTCACACAACAATGCACTACTATGTTTTTAAACATACCAATTAACATCCATATACCCAATTTTAGCAAATCCTATCCCTGATTAGTACTTAAAAGTGCATTTTTATCAAGGTTTTATATCATCATTTTGTACTTGAAGTATCAATAACTCCTTAACTAAAGCATGTTTTATAATAACGTATCTAATAATATAAGATACCTTTAATTTGTGGTAAA
>NW_011501179.1:17858-44990 GCF_000495115.2 Populus euphratica
TTATTGTTATTGTTATTGTTATTGTTGTTGTATTATTGTTATTTATAATTTATACAAATAACCTCTCTGTGGTTCGACCCCGGTCTTGCCGGGTTATTTATTACTTCGACACTCCTGCACTTGGGAGAAGACAACAATCTTTTCGTCGTGTAAACCCCCCCCACCTTAATATATATGTCTTTTTTATATAACACGTTAACCTATTTGACCCAACCATTTTTACATATGTTAGATCACTATATCACATTCACCATCAAGCGTTTCACTCGTAGTTTTTAGAGCTGGCTTGGTAGCCAACCTGGTCCAAAGCATGGGTTTCTAGTTTTAACCTAGTCACCGAGTCGACCGGGTCTATTTTTTAATCAAAATAATGTCGTTTTAGTAAAATAAAAAAGTCAACAGGTTACAACCGCATTTTTGACCGAGTCTTGCTGGGTCACACCAGGTTTTGCCTTCCCCTATTTTTTTCAACCCGGTCCGGTTCCAGCCTTTAGTAGGCCGAGTCCCAAGTTAACCCGCTAAGCTAGGCTAGGTTTCAAAACTATGGTTTCACTTAATATGATGACTTTATACTTTTTTTTTTTATTTTTATCATGTATTTTTAAACAAAGATTAACGTTTAAATTTTCAAGGTATTTGTTTCCATATAATTCAAGGCAACGATCCACTCAAACAATCTTTTTCCTACCGTTTTTCTAAAATGACTGAAACCTTCAAGCCATTTGTGTTTTCTTTTCTCTTTCATTGTTCTTTCTCATTTAAACATACTTTAAGTTTATAAATTCAATTAACAACATCCTAAACTTTTTTCTATGTATTATGACCGAAACCTTTACCCAAAGAACCTTGGGTTTTTATTTTTCAATTTCTTGTTCAAAACTCATCTAACATGTTTAATTATATGATAAATAATCATCTTCAAGTAAGCAATAATAAAAAATCCAAATTCCCTCCTAAATTGCTAGCTTAACCCAACATCCCTCTTGACAAACCAAGGGATGCTTTTCTAAATCCAACATCGTCCAACCTAGTTTAGTATGTTTCCACCACAAGACAACTACTTTACACACATTAAATTATTATTAACATCAATTATTTTCTAAACCCTAGGTTTAACACAAACCTATAATCAACCGATTCATGAAAATTACGTTTAGTGTCACTTACCCACTCCAAATCAAGAAAAAGTGTCAAGTTTCAACTATAGTTCAACACAACTTCAAAATCATAAAAAAATATGATAAAGCAAATCAATTCATTCCAAATCAACACCACCATAATAATACATCATAATCATACATAATTCATGCAAAGTTATGTTGATAAAACATGTATATTATTAGATAACTCATGCAACCCACAATCATATGTTAAAGTGTGTGTGTGTGAAAATTAAGGTTTAAGAATACATATTAAATGAGTATATGAGTAGAATTAAGTGATAACAATGCGAGAGCTTGTAAACCTAAATATTTCAAGAAGTATTATGATATTGCTTTCTCAGTTGGCCTACCTTACATTATCAAAAGGCCATGAATCTTTTCTTCAAAGTTTTATAAATTCACCTTTAGAATAACCTACTATATATCAAATAACTTAATCTCAACTCACTCATCATTTCTCTCAAATATGAACCAAGAAATCTAACTTAAAATTAGCTATTTTTTTAGAAAATTAATTAATTCCTATCATAACTTGTTCAAACAAGTTTAAAACACCTTACCAGGTGAAATTATGGATCCCAAAAGCTACACAGTTAATTTTTTATCAACCCTCATTTTTTAACCTTCAATCTAATTACATTCTCTCTTTAAATCCTTACTTGCTCATTCCTAATCTCTCATTAAACTCACTTTGATGGAGTTTAATAACCAATTTAACCAACTTAAAACTCAACTATATGTTCTTTTACAAAGAAAAATGTAAGGAAGGAAGAAGTTTGGAAGCATTTCTTCCACCCGTGGCTAGTTGTTGCCTTTTAAAGGGACTATTATTTTCCATTTATTCATGATTCCTTCACTAAGCATAATTTCTTTTCTTAATTGTTTGTACTGTCAGAATGTCTTTTCAAAAATTTGATAGAATTGGAATTTTAATCCTAGATAAAATAATATGCCATGAGACTCTTCATAAAATTGTAGCCCGATCCAATGATCAGATTGAAAGTTATGTATGATAATATAAAATTGATCAGTAGATGATTTTATGTAAAAAATCCTAATTTTCTTGTTAAATCCTTATTTAATGAAGATTCTTTTTAAGAAATGATTTTGTATGTGATAAAGATTATCTACAACAAATAATTCCTCATTTCAATAAACTATCTATGGTAACTACTTCTTTATCGAGAAAGATTATACAAAATGGTTAATTCCTTACTATAAGCATTCTCTCTAATTAACAATGTTTTATTTACATGGATGCTCTTTAATGGGTAGGTTTTTATTTCACATATAGATATACTTGATGAGCCATCCATTTAAGGTATGCAAAAGGAGTGGGATAGAAAGATGAAGAAATATAGAATTAAAAAGAGAGGGAGAAGGGCCGAACAATAAATAAAATTCTCCTACATTCATAAGATTTTAGTGAGCTAAACCCGTAAATATTACTCTTGTATTATTTATTCTTCGACATTGTGTTAGTGTTGTTACTGTTATAGAAGATAAAGAGAAGGCATGGGAATGCACCTTAGTTAAAAGTGAGCTTGGCACTATAATTTGCTATTGAACCCAAAAAGAAGTGGCTATAAAATAATTTAACTATTCTCGCAAGAACATTATTGATGATTTTTATATTTTAAATGGAGCTTTGAACTTGGAGAAATTATTTTATTTGAGTTCTTCATCCCCACACTCTACGTTATTATGTTGATAATGCATCTTTGCAAGTTATTGATATTTATTGCCTTATAAAGTTTTTTCTTAATTTTTTTTTTATTATTTTCGTAAGTTTTCATCAAGGTATAACACTCTGGAGCCTTCAAGACCATTTAGAAACCACTACTTTAAAGGTTGTTGTCTCCCTAATTAAGGTTTAACGAAAAGCATCTCTTTTTGATGTACAATTTCTGTTTAAATACTAAATTCTCTTAACTAGTTTTAATACGAAAATGAGGAGAATGTTGGTGCATTTTAATATTAACACAAAATATTAATGGATTGGAGTAAAGATGGCGGGCATAAGAAACAAAAGGTAATGCTAGCACATGGAGATCTTGTTAATACGGTGAGAATTTGTATTAAAAGTGTCCTTTTTTTCCACGTGAGGGGATTAACTTGATGGGTAAAATAGATATGCTTCCTCATTCACCATAAGCAAAAATATAATTCTTATAAATTTTATGATGATAGTCAAACTAGAAAAGTGAATTTATTCTAATACATAAAATTAGTCTAAAAATACTTGCGAATAAAATGTCATCTTACACGGGTAAATCTTTAACAAATTATTATTGTTATATCAAGATTTTTGCTTTGCTAACTGTATGATAATTAATTTAAATTTTATAAATTTTAGAATTATTAAAAATTTATATAATTATTAATTTTAAATTTTATAAAATTAATACAGATTTCCACAAGCCGATCAAAATAACATGTTAATAAAAAAAAAATTGTATTTTATATCTATAAAAAAAATCTAAAAACAAGAGCTTTTTTTTTAAAAAAAATACAAATAGAAGAGATTAATAATTCACAATTTAATACTAACGTATGACCTCTTTTAAAATTGAATGAATAAAAGAGTACGATTGTGTAATGTTGATTATATATATTATAAAATTGACAATTAGAAGATTTTGCTACACAACATTATACTATTAATGTTAATAAATTATTGTTTCTTAAAAAAAAAAGGGAAGCCATTAGTGCTCGTTGACCCTTAGAATTCCAATGGCGGCCCCTACGCCGTTGGCCTTGCTTGTTAGCCTGTCTTCCTCTCGTAAAAAAAAATAAAAAAAATAAGAAATAGTATTGAAATGCCAGCACACACTAGCTAGCAAGTAAAAAAAACCAGCCTACATAAGCGAAGAAGGGGGGAAAAAAAAAAAAAAACACCGCACAGACACGGTGAGAGAGAGAGAGAGAGAGAGATAGAGAGGAGAAGATAAGAAGCAAAAACAGAAAAGGCTGCTCCACTCTCACGAATTGGAGAAGAAAGAAAGCTCTCCCCCCCACCCTGTCTCTCTCTCTCTCTCTGTTTTAACATGGTGGAGCTGTTGTTGTATTACCACTGGCTTATTAAGCTGCTTGCCATCTCTTTCTTGGCATTAGTTTTGTTGTTAAAGATTGCAGTGTTACTTTGGTGGAGACCCCGAAGAATTGAACACCATTTTGCCAAGCAAGGAATCAGAGGACCCCCTTATCGTTTCTTCATTGGCAACGTGAAGGAGATCGTGGAAATGATGTTAAAGGCCTCTTCTCAACCCATGCCTTTCTCTCACAACATTCTTCCTAGAGTTCTCTCTTTTTACCATCACTGGAAGAAAATCTACGGTACTTCAACAACTTGAGATGACTACATAATTTGTCTCTTTCATGTACTTGATCATGAACCAAGAGTTTTTGTGCAGTTTTTACCACTTGTTGTGATTGTGCTTGGTGATCAATAAGGCACAGTTGTTTTGGGACCAATGACTTGTGTAACAAATGTGGTTTTTGAAACATCTCTGTCAAAGCACATGTTCATAAGAGTTTCTCTTGAAAATATCACTAAAGCTGCGGGTGGTGGGTGCTTCTGTTATGATGTGTTTTTTCAGCTTGGCTTGTGATCCATTCTCCAGAATTTGGGGCCTTTTTTTAAGAATTTTTTTTTTCTTGTTTTCTGAGTTCAGGTACTTCTTTTAACAACTTTTCAGCCTTTTTCTGTGCTTGGATGCTTGATGTTGAAGTTCCGAGTTTTGGACTGTTGCACTTCTTGTTTTCTTTTACTTTCTAGAGTTCTAAGCCAGACTATCATTTTTTATAAAAATTATATTTTTATGACCTTTTCTTTTCTTGTGCATATGTATTCTTCTCCAAAAGATTAATTTTGCTGGGTGTTAAAAGAAAATCATTAAGATGTAGCCTTCTTTGTCCTGGACCCACCATTTGCGATCCAGTGTCCACTTCTTTTGTTTTATTTGGAGCTTGTTTCCTGTTCATTGAAATGAAGCTGTAGGTGCTAGCAAGCAGATCGGTCTCGGTTGTCTTCTTGCTTCATTTCTTTTGTATCTGCTCTCTGAACTAATGATTATCAAGTTTCCTTCACATTCCTCTTTTAACATCTTTGATACTTGCTACTAGAGTATGTGTTGAAGTTCCTACTTCATTGGTGCAAATGCCATCTCTCTTGCCTTAATTGCTCCTTCCATTTTACTACTTGACTGGTTTATTTTAGGTCCAAATATTAACCTCTCTGGCTTGACATCCTTGCAACGCAGTTTGAATTGCATATTCTGGTGTTGTTGCAGGTGCAACGTTTCTAGTGTGGTTCGGACCGACGGTTCGACTCACCGTGTCCGACCCAGACCTCATTCGAGAAATCTTTACTTCCAAGTCTGAATTTTATGAGAAGATTGAGGCTCACCCTCTTGTTAAACAGCTCGAAGGTGATGGACTTCTTAGCCTCAAAGGAGAAAAATGGGCTCACCATAGGAAAATCATAGCACCCACATTCCACATGGAGAATCTCAAAGTAAGTTCAAAGTTAATCTAGGATTAAAAGTAGCTTTTGTATTAATTGGCTCAGGGAGGGGAGAAGAAGAAGAAGAAGAAGAATGTAGTCTCATACATTTATTTATTTTTCAATATATACAGTTGCTAGTTCCGGTGGTGGCAAAGAGCGTAACGGATATGCTGGAGCAATGGTCGACAGTGTCAAATTCCGACGAGGTGGAAATTGAAGTGTCTGAATGGTTCCAAACCCTAACAGAAGAAGTCATTACGAGAACAGCATTTGGTAGTAGCTACGAAGATGGAAAGGCCATTTTTCGATTACAAGCACAGCAAATGGTCCTTGCTGCCGTGGCATTCCAAAGAGTTCTGATCCCTGGCTACAGGTGGCAATTAATTAATGCACTGTGAACATCTTCAATTTCTTTTTTTATTAACATTTACAAGATCAGATGAATTATAATTTCTTGTTTTTCAGGTTCTTTCCAACAAAAAGAAACGTGAATTCGTGGAAACTGGACAAAGAAATCAGGAGATCGTTGATGAAGCTCATAGAAAGGAGAAGAGAGGGCTCGAGCATTATCAACGAAACACATCGTCATGGTCCTAAGGATTTGTTAGGACTAATGATTCAAGCCTCAAATTCATCTAAAGATGTAACCGTACATGACATTGTTGAAGAGTGCAAGAGCTTTTTCTTTGCGGGCAAACAGACCACATCCAACTTGCTGACGTGGACAACAGTCCTACTCGCAATGCACCCGCACTGGCAGGTTCAAGCACGTGAGGAGGTCTTGAGGGTTTGTGGATCACGTGACATACCCTCAAAAGATGATGTTGCCAAGCTTAAGACGGTAAAGCCCCCTTCAAAGACTGACGAAATTCATGTTTTGTCTGTTTTGAGATTGCTTGCTTGTTTCTACAGCCCAAAAAAAACTTTTGCTTTACTGCTTTTTTTTTAGGTTTTTTAAATTTCTTTTCCCTCTATCCTATATTAGATAGACGGATACAGTACTGATCAGATTTCTGCACTCATAAAAAAAAAAAAAAAGAAGGTATTGGTGGCAATTCCGTAATTCCAAATTATTTAGCGAATCTTGTTGTGGTGTGCAGCTGACCATGATTCTAAATGAATCCTTACGGTTGTACCCACCGACGATCGCAACAATCAGACGGTCGAAAGCTGATGTAGAGCTGGGGGGCTACAAAATCCCCCGTGGGACCGAGCTCCTGATACCGATATTGGCCCTTCATCATGATCAATCCATATGGGGCCACGATGCAAATGAATTCAATCCTCGTCGCTTCTCGAATGGCGTGGCCCGAGCAGCAAAGCACCATGTGGCGTTCATTCCATTCGGGCTAGGAGTCCGAACCTGCATTGGCCAAAATCTAGCCATCTTGCAAGCCAAATTAACACTCGCCATAATACTGCAACGATTCTCTTTCAGATTGGCCACTAGCTACCAACATGCGCCAACGGTCCTGATGCTACTTTACCCCCAACATGGTGCGCCCATCATCTTTCAGCGCCTGCCCAATCCATGATGATCAATCATCAAATACTCCAATGAAATCAAGGCTCATCATAATAAACTTATTCCTATCCTTTCGTGAGAGCGTGCAATTAAGAACTTCAGCGAGTTTCCCAGCAAAATATATAATATTGTTGCCATTAAAATATCCATAGGGCCTGTGAGGAGGAGTGGCAGTAGTGGCTAGCTAGTACACAATGGATTAAGCAAGAAATGTCATTGCCTATATATGTACCTACGTGCCCACCAAGCTCCTTCCCTCCAAGTCAAGACACCAACCCACCGTGGGTGGCCATGGGATTTCAACAAAATACATGCATTTTACCCTAATCCATGGTTTTCACGCAGGTGTTCAACGTCGAATTTGAGTTTCAATCAGCCTGGCTAGGACAGTGAATGTTTAACTTAGGTCTCTCTCATATGTATGTAATGTATATTGTTCAAGATCTCTAGACAGTTTTGTAATATTATGGTTTTATAAACCTCCTCTGTAGTTTATTATAATTATTGGCTCTCTCTCTCTCTCTCTCTCTAATCTGGTGTGTCATAAGAAATTAAAGTCTATTTATAAGCCATAAACATTATAATTTCAAAAAATTGATCAGTGCTGGTAATTAAATTCGTCCCAATTAAACACAAAACAATTAATCAATAATCTGAAGTGCGTCAATTTAAGTGGTCTTGAAAGCTGGAATTAGTAATTAAGATGTTGACATATAAAACAGGACAGATTTTTTTTTAGCTACAAATATAAAGTTTTCTTTTCATGAGATGAAGATTGAATACTTAGAACTTAAGGGGTGAGATGGTGATAATTATTTTGCAATAAAGTATGTATATTTTAAAAATATTTCTTATTTAAAAATATATTATAATAATATTATAATTTTTTTTAAAAAAATACAAGCGAACTACATTCTCAAAATGATGTCTAAAATAATAATAATTAATAAATTAAATCTAGATAAACAATGATTGTATTAAAGCCTTCTTGTTATATTTAATCATAAAATGCTAAATTAAGATACAAGTAGTAATGTGTGAAAAATAAAATTTAAGTTTTAACTAATTAACTTCTAGCCAAGAAAAAGTAAAGTATAATGTTTAAATTAAGCTTATAAAAAGCATGTAAACACTTGAGGTAATGCCCAGTTGTTTTTTTTTGTTTTCCTGTATTTAGGTTTGATCTTTTATCTGTATGTCTGTTATTCTCGTAGTGCTTTATATATCTTTTAGATTTATAAGATGTTTAGTAAATCCAAAAATTAATTGTGATGCGTGTAAACTGATATAGACATCTCGGGTTATAAAAAAAACATGTAAATAAAATAGTAAATAAATCTATAGATATATAGAACATGTAAATAAAGCTATAAAAAAAATATTAAAATAATTTGGTAAAAAAATAGACCATAGAGCTGAAAAAATTAAACTTGCAAAACTAAATTGCATAAAAGATAAATTGTGGAATAACTTAAGAAATCTGGTATTTAAACTATGTCAGAGAGTACGTAGACCAAAGAAAATATAAACGAGTAAGGATTTTAAAATGATATTTTAAAATCTAAAGTTACTTGTGAGACAATTAAAGAATCAAAATGAATTTGTAACTAGAAAATATAAAACTAATGTCCACTTTAGATTTTGCATTGGCATTTTGTTGCTCGAGGGACTCAAAATGACCTTTAATTGCTTGCATTGGAATTAGGTATGAAATTTCGGGCACGCGACCATGTTATTGGAAATTATCATAACAATCCACTTACCAATTAATGCATGCATTGTGGACATAGTTAAATGATTAATTAAGCCTCTTTTTTTTTTTTAAAATTTCATGAGCAGCTAGCTCTTAATTTTATGTAAAATGATTACTTAAAGGGTCACCAGTTAAGATTTGCGAAACCCCGTAGAAGCTGCTGGTCTTTTAGGTTACTTCATGTTCAAGTTTATAGTTTCTAGGGCATGGATGTGCGCTCAGTTCTACTACCGATCCATGGCTTTCCTGCGGGCCGAGAAGACGATGCTGATGGAGATAATTTTATTGTTTTTATGTGGCAGTTTTCGATTTCATTTGCGGTCAGTGCTCGCACATTGAACTAGTCTTAATTTGTCCTCGATCCCCATAGCAAATATATAAAATCATTTTTGAGAGACATTCTACATCAAACAGGGGGAGCTGATGAGTTTTCCTAGAAAATAGACAAAATATACAAGATCTAAAGCAGGAGGACAGTTGCAGCACTCAAGGCATGAAATGTTGTTTTAAAGCTAAAGAGACTGTGATCCGGCATGCAAATGAACTTTTATCTCCTTCCTTTATGGGGGTGTGGAGTATTTTTAGTGACAGGTGAGATTTTGAGAGCAGCAGCCTCCCTTTTTGTATTGCTTTTTGGGATCTTCTCATGCTCTCTGTTGAGGGTAACTCTAATCAAGGGGGCTCATGGTCCCCAGGAAGCAGCATGTGGCTGGGGGGATCGATCTCCCCATTCTTCTCTTCTTCTATTTTGGTGTGTGATTCTTCTGCTAAAAAAAAAAAAACAAAATAAAAAGTAATCGAAGCATGCCCTGATCAGCCATGTGATCACATCCTTAATTACCTTCCGAGACCTAATATTCAATTCTTGAGCACTCATCAATGGCAGATATATAGTATTACAGACTGTTTATTCTTCCTCGTCACGATGTAAGCCTAGAATACCGTGTTACTTGGGCCACCTTTTTATCATTTTTACGTTTTATAATGTGTGAGAGCTTTGGTATTATCTATAACTCGTAATAAGCTCTTGTGCTTGTGCTTGTGCTTGCTTGGGAAGAGCCAGAATAATTAACCCATCATAATTAATTAATTAATTAACTAACTAATACTGCAATGATCTCAAGTACACTTTTCCTGATTAATAGTAACAGTAATCCATATCTTAATCTCTTATTATTTATTTATTAGTATGGAATGGAATGGAGACTCTTTACTTTTCCTTTCATTTTGGTTTGTCTTCACATGCCTCCACGTCAACATCCATGGAGGCATGATGTCTCCCCAAGATCAACATTTATACTCTTTATTTTTATTTTTTATTAATTTTATTTTCGGTTTAGCTTGTGCATCTACAAAGAATAAATTGCTTCTTGAACCATTTTAAAAATGCACCTTTTATTTGATTTAATACATTTACAAAAATTTAATAAAGTCTTCTCTTTAAGATTTGAACATAAGAAAGGAATCAAACCTCCTTTACCGCCATGCCAACCCCTTGAAATTATATATAGGCAAAAATTAATGATCTTCTATCTCTCAATTTATTTACCAATATATTTTACCATTTTGGCCTTATATGGTTTTAATCATGGCCAATGCATCTATAATATCTTGATTTTGATATTATTCAGAATTTCAAATTCTAAAATCAAGCTTTTAATTTAAAAATTATAAAATAAAATTATTCAGAATTTCTAAGATCTTGTTATATAGATCTAAAGTTGTTTAAGATATATTACCGGAAACTTTGATTTTTTTTTTTTGGCTTTGAATAATTTCTCAAATACTAATTATCACAAATCACAAATTGTCTAATTTTTCAGCCTCTATAGTAATTTACACGAATTATCCATGAGAAATCTTCTAAATCTATATTTAGAAAAGAGGGATTGTCATGCCTAGAGTGTTAGCTCTAATATTGTGTTTACATAGTTTTTCTGTTTAACAAGCAACCCTTGTTCTTAAAAAAATAAAAGGTATAACTTGCTATTTATAGAAAAATTTGAAAAAGCCTATAAATTGATAAAATATCAATTTACCTTCTAAATGATATCCATGTATTAATTCAAGATAATTTTAGAAATTAACTCAATAAAATCCTTAATTTTTCTAAGTCTAGAAATATAATCTTTGTATTAATTATATTCTACTTCTTAATTTCTAAAATATATTTTAATCAAGTCATACTTAATTAAATCACTCTAGTTTAATTTATGACTAATGGTTCTTAATGTGTGTGACATATTAGGTTTCTAATACGTTGGCCCAAATATAAATTATAATTATAATTAAATAAAATTAAATAAATTAAACAATTTAATTTATTATTAATTCAATAATTAATTAATTTATATTTAAAAATCAAGTGCATCACCTAGAAAATTTTCATGATCCTCCAAATATTAAAAAAATCCTTAGTTATTTGACTTAAATTTTCAGTGATTGGTTTCTCAGTGTAATTAATATCATTTCATCAATAATATTCTAATTTATTATTAGTACTTATAAGTATATTTTTATCAAGGTTTTATATCATCATTTTACACTTGAAGTATCATTAACTTCTTAATTAGAGCATGTTTTATAATAACAAGTCTAATAATATAAGATACCTTAATTTATGGTAAGTGTTTATTTTAAATGCAGGTCTCTTAAATAAATCAAACGATTGATTGATGAGTTTAACTACTGAAATTGAGAAGACAAAGAGAGGGCTAAGCTTAGAAAACAAATGTTGGTTCATTCCAAACTAGAACACTATTTGGTTATTAGATTATAAATGAAGATGTAGAACTTGGATTTAAGTCTAATATATATAGATGGAAAGCTAAGACATAGGTCTAAAACTTTCATGAGAATTCAAGATTCAAAAGTGTCATTTTCAAGTTCAAATGGTAGCAACAACGGAGAAGTCAGAATTTATCTCGCAGCTCAAACACTGTTCAGTGTCCAGCCTTTATCTCAAGTTCTAGAAGTCTAAATGCACCGATCCTTTTTTTATTGGAAAGCTAAGATAATTTTCTAGAACTTTCATGAAGACTATCTTTTTAAATTTTAATTTTATCAATGATATTTTATTCAGATAAGAAGATAAGGATTATCGTAAAGTCAAGAGGTGGTCACCCACTCAACAATTAGTCATTAAATCAATAGCTTTGAATTTTAGCCTATAAAGGGAGGCATTTATCATTGATTTAGGCATCTTGGTTTTTAGATTAATATTATGTTCTTGTTCTCTTTCTTTATATTTTTGTAATGCTTAAGTCTTGCTTTCATTAATCTCTTGTTTATACCTTTCATTTCCTTTATTGTACTTGATGTAACCATATTATTCAATAGTTTCAACCACATCTACTTAATATTTTGTCCATGTTTTATATGTAAAATGCCTTGATATTTTTTGTTTTATGTTTTGAAGGCACTTTTGGATGAAAGATGCAAAAAGGAGTAAATTGAAGGTAATAGGTAGATTTGATGTCTAGTCAATATTGTGTGTAGAGCTTGAGTTTTAGTGATCAAAATGAAGTGATTCAAGTGGCACTAAAAAGCTAATATCCATACCTTTTTATAAATGTAATGCAAGAAAAATAAAAAGAGAAAGATCATGGAAATCACATTCTTCAAAGTCAAATCTCACATGTTGCCACTATTGACCTTTGTTCATTCAAAATTCAATATCTGGAGCTATAGAAGTCCAATTGACGGAAAATTAATTTTGTTGGATTCCTAACTCAAAGATCTATAAACGTTCCAAATTTTAGCAAAAAATGATGTCATATGAGGGAGATATGACGTTTTAAAGGTGATAATTGAATTTTGCCAGCAAACAGGTTTCGTGAAGAAACGAGTCCAAATTATGTTCTGAAGCTTCTAAACAGACATCCAAGTTTTTATATCAACAATTTAACTCCTCTAAGTCAAAGCTTGAAGATTTCGTGTAAGGCTATTTCTTCTTTTTAGGGAAATAGTTATTGAAGTACTTAAATGTAAACTGCCAATTTAAGAGAGGACTATTTTGTAAAATAGAGACTAGGGTTTCTTAGGATATAAAAAGAATGAGAGAAGGAAGGGAGCCAGCCACCCAAGAGGAGAAAAATGCCCCCCTCCTCTAAGAAACTCAAAATTATGCATTCTTCCTTCTTTTTGATGAGTTGTTTAACACACATGCAAGGCTAAACTTTTTTTTTGGTCGTAGGGACACGAAAACCTTTAGATTTCAAGAACTGTGAGATTTATTTTATCTTTTCTTTTCAATTTATATTATGAATATGTTTGTTCTCTTATTTTTATTTTTCCTATGATTGTTTATTTTAATTGCTAGAGCGGACTCTAAGTTATTATTGTGGATAATTTATTGCTAAGTTGATATCCAAACCAGAGTTGTGGTATGAACTTGTGAAGCAACTGAGTTTAATAATTATGGTGAATCTACATTATTAATCTTAGAGAGAACATTCAATCAAATCAAACATAAACTACTTACAGTTATGTTTTTTTGATTAATCAACTTATCTAGATCTAAAGGCTGTCATTGAATTAAATTACTAGTGCAGACACTATGGTTGTTTGATGGTTAGGGTTAGTTATATGACGGATCCGTTAACTAACCAATATTAAGAAGAGATAAATATTCAGAATATAAATTGATGTTTCATTTCCATGATTAGTTTTGATTTCTATTGGTGGATGTATGCTTGCGACCAAGGTTTTTTTTCTTGATAAATTTTAATTTTAATTGTTTTTGTTTGCTAGTTTAATTGCTGCAATAGTTTAGATAATCACAAACCAAATCCCCCCAATTACATAACGTACAACATAATAATCTGAATTGAAACTTCCTCGTGGGATCAACCCCTTGCTTGCTCTATACTATCTTATGTGTTTTAAGCTAAGGTAATTAATTTGTGCGACCGCGACATCGCAATAAATTTTGACGCCATTGCGAGGGAAGTAATTTTAGTTGATTCTTGTGCTTGTACTATTATCTTTAGTTGCTGTGATTGTTATTTATATCTCTAAGAAAAAAAAAAGAGAAACAGAATGTTTGCTTGTGACAGTACTGTTCACTTGCGGCAGCAGTACTGTTCAAAACAGAATTACTTGTGGAATTAGATTTTGACCTTTTGTTTCTTAAAAGGAAACGACCTTCTGAACAAAACTAGTGATGAATCACTAGCCTTACTATTGAGGCCAAATTCCGTTATTTTCTAGGGTTTTTAGGCAGTTTTAGCTTTCTAGCGTAGGATTCTTGTACATTTTGCATTGTTTTCGATCTCTTGTATGGTTGGTTTCTTTTGAGTTTTCTTAATGATCTATGCAGTAATCCGTTATGCTAATTAAATTCATGTGCAGTTGGATCTCAAAATAGAAAAAACTTTACACAGGTTACATAAGGAATCTCGCCCTAACACCATGGTTATTGCACGACAACAAACACCCAAGGAGCTTGCGGCCCCTAACATGGAAAACCAGCCACAATGTATAAACGTCGACAATAATGTAAACTTTGAGCTCAAATCTGGTTTTATATATTTGCTACCAATATTCAATAATCTTGCAGGTGAAGATCCAAATACTCATCTCAAGGAGTTCCATATGGTTTGCGTTGGCATAAAACCGAATGGAGTTGATGAAGAACATGTTAAGTTGAAAGCTTTCCCTTTCTCTTTAAAAGGGGCAACAAAGGCATGGCTTTTCTCCATTCTCCCAGGTTCAATTGGAACTTGGAATGGCATGAAAAAGATCTTTCTTTAAAAGTATTTTTCAGCATCTCAAGTTGCCAACTTAAGGAAAGAAATATGTGGGATTCAGCAATCTCATGGACAGACACTCTCTGAGTATTGGGAAAGATTTGAGCAACTATGCATTCAATGCCCTTATCATCAAATACCCAATCAGCTGCTCATTCAATATTTTTATGAAGGATTGATACCTACTAACCGTAGTATCATTGATGCTGCAAGTGGAGGCGTATTGATAAGGAGTTATTGATACTTCAAGTGCAAAATGATGATATAAAACTATGACAAAAATGCACTTTTAAGTACTAATCAGCTATCCTTAATGAATTGTATTTTATCTTCACGGTTTATAGATACCATTCCTAAAGGACGACATTGTGTATTACAAGTCCATCTAGCACATCGATGACAGACATCCAGTCGTTTTGCACGACGCTTCTTTGCAAAAGTGCTTTTACCTGTTCCAGGCATGTGTGAAATGAAGATTTAGAAGACTCACCTGATAATCGGACCTTTGCTTCAATCAACCAGCGAATATCTTTAGGAATTCCATGATTCATTAACAATCTCAATCTTGCACATCTAACACGATAAATTTTTGTACTCGCATTTTGAGGTAGAGCGGGAAAATACTTTTTCAATTTTTCAAGATTAGTGTCCATTTTCAAATGAGAATTGGAAGAGAGATTCAAATAATTGCACAAATAGATACACATATATCAATTATTGTGGGAAACTGAAAGAACTGACTTAAGTCACGGAGTACCGTTGTCCGCCATTTAACCGGGGTGAGAGAAACTAGCAAAAATCACTCAAAAAGAAACACAAAAACAATGTGAGAAAAAAAAATAATCAACCTTTATCTACAAAATCATTTAAACCAGTTGATTCATTTTCATTAAGAAAATTATCAAAGTGAGCTTTCAAACGATGTCTATTTTCTTTAAAATCATTGTCATTCATTGAATTCTCAATATCACAGGCCCCATAAGGATTGCTCCATCTTGGTTTTAGCTCTCTAGGGAATGCATAGAGTTGAGATTTATAAAACAAAACTTTTTGACCAGTATCAATCTTTTGACAATTTTCACAAGTTTTGCAGAATGCATGCGTGTTCTTGAACATGGTGGGCCAATAAAATCCATTTTGAAAGATTTTTACAGGTGTCTTTTGTCACGAGAAATAACTTCCACATGCTTCAAAATGACAAAGTTTAATGACACTACTTACCTCATTGTCCGGAATGAATCTTTGAAATATTTGATCAGGACAATATTTGAATAAGTTAGGGTTATCACAATAAAAGCTCTTCACTTCGTTCAAAAACTTTTCTTTGTCTTGGGTACTCCAATCAGCTGGCAAATCTCCTAAAGTAAGAAAATTGATATTTTTATTATACCAAGGCATTGGACTAAGAGAAAGTAAGGATTCGTTAGGAAAGTAATCATCCATTGGTGTGATGTCAGATGTCAAATCTGTTGTCACTGTTGACAAAAGATTCGCATCAACATTTTCGGTGATTGTTTCATTCGTGATTTCTTCCTCAGAATAAATCATTTGCAAATCTTCAGATTCATCCAACTTATTTTTACTTAAAGTAGATTCAAGTTGATCATAAACTAATTCCTCAATATGATCTACTTCTTGTAAATCATTATCATCTCCAGGTTGCTTGCAAATGTTGAAAATATTCATTTCCAATGTCATGTTTCCAAATGATAGCTTCATCAGTCCATTCATATAATTAATCAATGCGTTAGAAGTTGCAAGAAATGAACGTCCTAAAATAACAGGAAATGAATTACATGTTTTAACAGGTTCTGTGTCCAAGACAATAAAATCCACAGGATAAATGAATTTATCGACTTGTACTAACAATCTTCAATTATTCCTCTAGGCACTTTTATAGATCTATCAACAAGTAAAAGAGATATAGAAGTTGGTTTTAACTCACCTAGATTGAGACTCTGAAAAACTGAATATGGAAGTAAATTCACACTAGCACCAAGATCAAGTAAGGCTCTTTCAATTTTATGCTCTCCAATAAAGCAAGAAATTGTAGGACAACCAGGGTCTTTATATTTCAAAGCATTATTGTTTTGAAGAATAGCACTTACTTGTTCGGCTAGAAAGGCTTTCTTTTTCACATTCAGTTTCCTCTTCACAGTGCAGAGATCTTTCAAAAATTTAGCATAGGAAGGAACCTGTTTAATAGCATCCAGCAAAGGTATATTGATCCTTACCTGTTTGAAAGTTTCAAAGATTTCAGAGTTGTGATTTACTTTCCTTTGTTTGGTCATGGCTTGAGGAAATGGAAGTGCTGGCGGTGAATCAATCGTTTCTTTGCAATTTTCAGATTCATCCCCTTCCTTACCCTCAGAGATTGACTCATCATCTTTCTCATAAGGTTCAAGAGAGGGTTTTTCAATAACCTTACCGCTGCGCAGAGTAGTGACTGATTTGACTTGATCCATGTGTTGGCTTCCGGAACTACTTGCATTTGCATTGTATTGCCCTTTGGGATTTTGTTGTGTTTGAGATGGAAACTTACCTTTCTCTTGGAAACTAAGAGCAAATGTTAATTTAGCCAGAGTATCTTTAAAATCTGTCATGTTTTGAACAAGTTGAGTATTAATAGTCTCTTGCTTTTCAATGAATGCATGCAATGTTTCCTCAAGATTTCTTCTAGAAGGTGAAGCATAAGAAGGTGCATATCCATGAGAATTTTGGAAATTATGGTGTGCTTGAAACGGTGGTTGTGAAGTTTGTGCATTGTTGTTCTCACTCTTCCAACTAAAATTTGGATGATTTCTCCAACCAGGGTTGTATGTTTGGGAGTATGGGTTGTGGTTGGCCCTTTGGAAACTGTTTAAAGCATGGGCTTGTTCATGGAGACATTCCTTAAAAGAAGGCAAGGTTGGACAATCGTTGGTTGAGTGTTCATTTATTTCACAGATTTGACACACAATGTTTTCAACAGATTTTAATTGACCACTCTTTTTCAATTCTAGTGCCTCGACTTTTCTAGCTAAAGATGCAAATTTGGCTTGAAGGTCATGATCTTCCCTAAGGTTGTACATACCTCCACTAGATGTGTGAGGTTGAGTTTTACTCGGTGCCTCATAAGTACCCGCGGTGTCCCAATTTTGAGCATTTTTAGCTAACAAGTCTAAGTACTCCATTGCTTCATCAGGGTCTTTATTTTCAAAAGTTCCATTGCACATCAATTCAACCATTTGCCTATCTTTAGGTGTTAACCCTTCATAGAAATGTGAAACCAATCTCCATGTTTCAAAACCATGATGAGGGCAAGTACTAAGCAAGTCTCGATACCTATCCCAACATTTGTAAAATGTTTCTCCTGGTTTTTGAGTGAAAGTGGTGATTTGTCTTTTGAAAGAGTTTGTTCTATGAGATGGGAAAAACTTCTTCAAAAACTGTTGTTGCATTTCATCCCAAGAACGAATGGATCCTGGTCTTAAATTTTGTAGCCATGTTTTAGCTTTATCTTTTAATGAAAAAGGAAAAAGCTTTAATCTGATGGTGTTCATGCTACAATTTAAGTTATTATATGTGTTGCACACCTCCTCAAATTCCCTTAAATGCAAGTATGGATTTTCCAATTCCAAACCATGAAAAGAAGGTAAAAGTTGAATAATACCTGGTTTAAAATTAAAATGAGATGCATCAGGAGGAAAAACTATACATGATCGTGCACTTGTTCTTGTGGGATTCATGTGGTCTCTAAGTGTTCTAGCACGGTTATTCTCATTATTCTCATTTTGAAGTGATTGATTATCTTCTTCGGCCATATTTTCTAAAAATGATGAGGATATCCTACAAAGTCTACCACTTGATGTACGTGACCACACTCTCATGCACGAGTAGGAATAAAATAAAAAAGAAGAAGAAAGCAAAAGAAGGAGGAAGAAAACAAAATAAAAAGAAACAAAAGAAAAGAAACAAAGTTATATACAAGAAAAGTGAAAAGAGAAAATACTATAATTTATACATGAACTTACCTCCCCGGCAACGGCGCCAAAAACTTGACACGACCAAAAGGTTGATGTCTTCTCCCAAGTGCAGGAGTGTCGAAGTAATAAATAACCCAGCAAGACCGGGGTCGAACCACAGGGAGGTTAATTGTACAAATTATAGACAACAATTATAAACAACAATAATAGCAATAATAATAACAACAATAACAATAACAATAACAACAACAACTATAATAATAATAGTAGTAGTAGTAGTAGTAGTAGTAGTAGTAATAATAGTAGTAGTAGTAATAGTAATAATAATAACAATAATAATAAAGAAAGAGAAGAAGAAGAAGATGATGAAAACTTGGAGATGAAAAATTAATGTAAGGATTAAACAATAATAATAACAAATGTCAAGGTTAGAGGTTCCACTAATGGTATATCAAACAAGTATAGTATAAACTCTTATTATTGAATTGGAAACTACACACAAAGGAGGTTCCAATCAGATTATATATTGTTAACATGATTATATTAGCCATCTTATTCAATTAATGCTAATACTTGCAAATCTCGTCAAGCATTCATGATTATAACTTATGTTAACAACAAATCAAGTTCCTTTCATAGCTCAGGTGTCGGTTATACCATACATTATGGGCTATGAAAGTGCCAAGCATTTGTTGTACCAAATGTTATACAACATAAATCAAGATTAATCATTTAACAAGCAAAGTATTAAAGAGTGAACAAGATAACAAATATAAAACATGTTAGTATCAAACATTAAAGTCCATATTAAGTTTAAATTATACTTATTCTTACACCATTAGTGTAACCTTTTCACCTTGACATAACTAACTTAGCTAGACATAATGAAAGAAAGCAAAATAGATAAACAAAATAAGAACATAGAAGTTAACTAAGTTAAGGAAAGGAAATGAAAGGCATAAACTTAATATTAATGAAAGCAAAGCATAAACATTACAAAAAATACAAAGAGAGAAAGGAAGAGCATGATCTTGATCTGGAAACCAAGATGCCTAAATGCATGGCAAATGCCTCCTTTTATAGGCCAAAAATGGGAACTATTGATTTGATGACTAATTGATAAGTGGGTGGCCAACTCTTGACTTGGTGACAATCCTTATCTTCTCTTGTCTGCCCAAAACGTCATTGATAACGTCAAAACTGGAGCCAGGTGCAAACATGAAAGTTGTAGGCAATTGTCTCGGCTTTCTTGTGTAAACAATTCAGCTCATTTGGACTTCTAGAACTCCAGATATGGCCAAAATACCAAACAGTGCTCGGGCTGGAAGACAGATTCGGGCTTCTTTGTTGTTGCTACAATTTGGACTTGATAATGGCCTTTTTAGATCTTGGGCTCCATATGAAAGTTGTAGGCCTATGTCTTACCTTTCCATCCATATAAATTGGACCTAAATCTGAGATCTGTAGCTCCAGATATGACCCAATTACCGAACAGGTTGTAGGCCTATGTCTTAGCTTTCCATCCATATAAATTGGACCTAAATCTGAGATCTGTAGCTCCAGATATAACCCAATTACCGAACAGTGTTCCGGTTTGGATTGCACCGACATCTCTTCTCTAAGTTCGACCATCTCTTTATCCATGCAATTTAAGTGCTTCAAGTCATCAATCAATCCTTTCATTTATGTGATAGACCTGCATTAAAAATAGACATTTACCATAAATTATAGGTATCTTATATTATTAGATATATTATTATAAAACATGCTTTAGTTAAGGAGTTATTGATACTTCAAGTGCAGAATGATGATATAAAACCTTGATAAAAATACACTTTTAAGTACTAATCATCAAGGTTAGAGGTTCCACTAATGGTATGTCAAACAAGTATAGTATAAACTCTTATTATTCAATTGGAAACCACACACAAAGGAGGTTCCAATCAGATTATAGATTGTTAACATGATTACATTAGTCATCTTATTCGATTAATGCTAATACTTGTAAATCTCATCAAGCATTCATGATTATAACTTATGTTAACAACAAATCAAGTTCCTTTCATAGCTCAAGTGTCAGTTATACCATACAGTATGGGCTATGAAAGTGCCAAGCATTTGTTGTACCAAGTATTATATAACATAAATCATGATTAGTCATTTAACAAGCAAAGTATTAAAGAGTGAACAAGATAACAAATACAAAACATGTTAGTATCAAACATTAAAGTCCATATTAAGTTTACACTATACTTATTCTTACACCATTAATGTAACCTTTTCACCTTGACATAATAAACTTAGCTAGACATAATGAAAGAAAGAAAAATAAATAAACAAAATAAGAACATAAATAAAATAAAAGTTAACTAAGTAAATGAAAGGAAATGAAAGCAAAGCATAAACATTACAAAAAATAGAAAGAAAGAAAGCAAGAACATGATCTTGATCTGGAAACCAAGATGCCTAAATGCATGGAAAATGCCTCCTTTTATAGGCCAAAATTAGGAACTATTGATTTGATGACTAATTGATGAGTGGGTAGCCAACTCTTGACTTGGTGACAATCCTTATCTTCTCTTGTCTGCCCAAAACGTCATTGATAACGTCAAAATTGGAGCCAGTTGCAAACATGAAAGTTGTAGGCAATTGTCTCACTTGTCTGCCCAAAATGTCATTGATAACGTCAAAATTGGAGCCAATCAAAAACATTAAAGTTGTAGGAAATTATCTCAGCTTTCTTGTGTAAAAAATTCAGCTCATTTAAACTTCTAGAACTCCAGATATGGCCAAAATACTAAACAATGCTCGGGTTGGAGGACAGCTTCGGGCTTCTTTGTTGTTGCAATAATTTGGACTTGAAAATGACCTTTTTAGATCTTGAACTCCATATGAAAGTTGTAGGCCTATGTCTTACCTTTTCATCCATATAAAGTAGACCTAAATTTGAGATCTGTAGCTCCAGATATCACCCAATTACCAAATAGAGTTCCGGTTTGGATTGCACCGACATCTCTTTTCTAATTTTGGTCATCTCTTTGCCCTTGCAATTTAAGTTCTTAAAGTCATCAATCAATCCTTTCATTTATGTGATAGACCTGCATTTAAAATGAATATTTACCACAAATTAAAGGTATCTTATATTATTAGATATATTATTATAAAACATGCTTTAGTTAAGGAGTTATTGATACTTCAAGTGCAAAATAATAATATAAAATATAGGTATCTTATATTATTAGATACATTATTATAAAACATATTTTAGTTAAGGAGTTATTGATACTTCAAGTGCAAAATGATGATATAAAACCATGATAAAAATACACTTTTAAGTACTAATCACAACCCCCAACCAGCTTATTACTAGTCCCTAGTAATCAAAGCGTTAAAATAGAAAAATAATTTGCAAATTCCACAAAGCAAGGTATTCATCATTTAACTTCCATTAATCTATCCAGATAAACAAACTCTCATTAAATTTATATATCTGCTCAATACCTCTTAACAAGATATTTATAAACCTTTCTTTTATGCTCAATGTATCAACACATAATTATGGGGCTTTTCTTGGAAGAAAACAAAATTTTTGTTCTAATGTTTAAGGTTAACTTCCTTGGGTTGAGATTATTATTTTTGTCTTCTTCTTTTTTTTTTCTTCTAAAAAATATATATACATATAATTTAAAAACACCATGCATCTTTAACCCATGTAACGAGCTTTCAGCTAATGACTCCCAGACCAGTTGGTCTTAGGGCATTAGGTGTTAAGACACCCCTACGAGCTTAGTAACTCGGGTCGACCCATGTAACAAGCGTTCAACTAATGACTCCCAGACCAGTTGGTCTTAGGGCATTAGGTGTTAAGACACCCTTATGAGCTTAATAACTCGGGTCGCAGATACTAATATGTAGATAGTGCAATGTTTGATTCCCTTAAGCTTTTCTCCTCAATTCATGTAACAAGCGTTGGACCAATAGCTCCCAAGTTAGTTGACTTTAGGGTATTAGGTGTTAAAACACCCCTTTCGGCTTAATTGCTTAGGTTAAGGAGGCTATGAAACCAAACTTATCTACATTTTTATTATCATCATTTTTTTTCTTTTTTTTTTCTTTTTTTTTTAATTATATACTATCCCTTTTCCTTAGGTGTTACCTTTAACAAAAGAACATCCAGATTTGAATTGAAAGCTTTAATAGCCCAATAAGCTTTATGTTCAAGTTCCACAGGCAAGTGACAAGGTTTTCCATAGACTAGTCTATAAGGTGACATACCTAATGATGTTTTATAAGCAGTTCGATAAGCCCAAAGTGCATCATTAAGTCTTAAAGACCAGTCTTTCTTATTAGGGTTCATTGTTTTCTCCAAAATATGTTTGATCTCCCTATTAGCAAGCTCTACTTGTCCACTTGTTTGAGGGTGATAAGGGGTGGCAACTTTGTGTGTGATTCCATATTTCTTCATTAAAGACTCAAATGGCTTGTTGCAGAAATGTGTTCCACCATCACTTATTATGGCTCGAGGGACTCGAAATCGACTCAAAATATTTTCTTTCAAAAACTTTATCACTGTTTTGTGATCATTGTTTCGACTTGAAATTGCCTCTATCCATTTTGAAACATAATCTACTGCGACTAATATGTATAAGAGACCAAATGATGGAGGGAATGGACCCATGAAATCTATACCCCAACAGTCAAAGATCTCAATGACAATAATAAGATTTAAAGGCATCATGTGACGTTTTGAAATAGATCCCAACTTTTGACAATTTTCACAAGACTTGCAGAATGCATGTGAGTCTTTGAACATGGTGGGCCAGTAAAATCCACTTTGTAAGATTTTTGCAGTTGTCTTTCTTGACGAGAAATGGCCCCCACATGCCTTAGAATGACAAAATTTAATGACACTACTTACCTCATTATCAGGAATGCATCTTCGAAATATTTGATCAGGACAATATTTGAATAAATAAGGATCATCCCAATAAAAGTTCTTCACTTCGTTCAAGAACTTTCTTTTATCTTGGGTACTCCAATGAGCTGGCAATTGTCCTGAAACAAGAAAATTGACAATATTAGCAAACCAAGGCATTGTAGAGACAAAAAGTAAAGATTCATCGGGAAAGTAGTCATCGATTGGTGTGATGTCAGTTTTCAAATTTGTTGTCAATCTTGACAAGTGATCTGCGACAACATTTTCGCTGCCTTTCTTATCTTTGATTGTGATATCAAATTCTTGAAGTAATAAAATCCACCGCACCAATCTAGCCTTAGAATCATTCTTAGAAAGAAGATATTTCAATGCTACATGATCACTAAAAACAACAACAGGTGAGCCAACAAGATAAGATCTGAATTTTTCACATGCAAATAGTACTGCAAGTAATTCTTTTTCAGTGGTGGTATAATTCATTTGAGCACTATTTAAAGTTTTACTTGCATAGTAAATTACATAAGATTTCTTATCTTTTCTTTGTCCCAAAACAACACCTACGACATAATCACTAGCATCACATATTATTTCAAAAGGTAATGACCAATCGGAAGGTTGAATAATAGGAGCACAAGTAAGCAAGTTTTTAAGTTTAACAAAGGCTTCTTCACAATGTTCAGTCCATTCAAAAATAATATCCTTTGTTAGAAGGTTACTTAAAGGCTTAGATATTATACTAAAATCTTTGATGAACCTTCTATAAAAACCACCATATCCTAGGAATGATCTAACGTCTTTAAGAGATTTTGGTGTTGGCAAGTTTGCAATTAACTCGATTTTAGATTTGTCAACCTCAATTCCTTTTGATGAAACAATGTGACCAAGTACAATGCCGTTTGTTACCATAAAATGACATTTTTCCCAATTCAGCACAAGATTCTTCTCTTCACACCTGGTCAAAACCTTTTCTAAGTTAGTCAAACAATCATCAAATGAATCGCCAAAAACAGAAAAGTCATCCATGAAAATCTCAAGAAAATGTTCAACCATATCACTAAATATACTAAGCATGCATCTTTGAAATGTGGCTGGTGCATTACATAATCCAAAAGGCATCCTTCGATATGCAAAAGTACCAAATGAACATGTGAAAGTAGTCTTCTCTTGATCTTCTAATGCAATTTCAATTTGGTTGTAACCCAAATAGCCATCTAGGAAACAATAAAATTCATGACCTCCAACTCTTTCTAGGATTTGATCCATGAAAGGTAAAGGAAAATGATCTTTTCTAGTCATTGAATTAAGTTTCCTATAGTCAATGCACATGCGCCAACCAGTAACAATTCTAGTGGGAATTAACTCATTGTTCTCATTTGTTATCATAGTGACTCCAGACTTCTTGGGTACAACTTGGGTAGGACTTACCCATTTGCTGTCAGAAATAGGATAAATGATTTCATTATCTAGAAGCTTAATGACTTCATTTTTCACTACTTCTTTCATATTAGGATTTAGCCTTCGTTGCATTTCTCTAGAGGGTTTAGCATTTTCCTCTAAATAAATTCTATGTGTACAAATCAAAGGACTAATTCCTTTTATATTAGCTATGGTCCATCCTAATGCATTTTTGTGCATTTTTCAGAGTTTTTAATAACTTACCTTCTTGATGTGCATTAAGTTTGGAAGAGATTATTACCGGAAAAGTTTCATTTTCTCCAAAAAATGAGTATTTGAGATTGGATGGCAACGATTTCAAATCAGGTTTTGGTGGTTGACCATTTGAAGGTATGGACTTAATTAATCGTGGTGTCAATTCCTCAATTTGTGGCCTCCAATTACTTGTCTTTGATTCTTCTTGAAAATAAATCATTTACAAATCATCAGATTCATCAATCTCAATTTCACTAGAAGTGGTTGGAAATTGATCATGAATTAATTTTTCAGTAAAGTCCACTTCCTGTAAATCATTATCATCTCTAGGTTGCTTGCAGATGTTGAAAATATTCATCTCCAATGTCATGTTTCCAAATGATAGCTTCATCAGTCCATTCCTACAATTAATCAATGCATTAGAAGTTGCAAGAAATGGACGTCCTAAAATAATAGGAAATGAATTACATACTTCAACAGGTTGTGTGTCCAAGACAATAAAATCCACAGGATAAATGAATTTATCGACTTGTACTAACACATCTTCAATTATTCCTCTAGGGACTTTTATAGATCTATCACCAAGTAAAAAAGTTATAGAAGTTGGTTTTAACTCACCTAGATTGAGACTCTGAAAAACTAAATATGGAAGTAAATTCACACTAACACTAAGATCAAGTAAGGCTCTTTCAATTTTATGCTCTCCAATAAAGCAAGAAATTGTAGGACAACCAGGGTCTTTATATTTCAAAGCATTATTGTTTTGAAGAATAGCACTTACTTGTTCGGCTAGAAAGGCTTTCTTTTTCACATTCAGTTTCCTCTTCACAGGTTGTTTTGAAGAATAACACTTACTTGTTCGGCTAGAAAGGCTTTCTTTTTCACATTCAGTTTCCTCTTCATAGTGCATAGATCTTTTAAAAATTTAGCATAGGAAGGAACCTGTTTAATAGCATCCAATAAAGGTATATTGATCCTTACCTGTTTGAAAATTTCAAAAATTTCAAAGTTGTGATTGACTTTCCTTTGTTTGGTCATGACTTGAGGAAATGGAAGTGCTGGCGGAGAATCAGTCTTTTCTTTGCAATTTTCAGATTCAACCCCTTCCTTACCCTCAAAGATTGACTCATCATCTTTCTCATAAGGTTCAAGAGAGGGTTTTTCAATAACCTTACCACTGCGCAGAGTAGTGACTGATTTGACTTGATCCATGTGTTGGCTTCCGGAACTACTTGCATTTGCATTGTATTGCCCCTTGGGATTTTGTTGTGGTTGAGATGGAAACTTACCTTTCTCTTGGAAACTGAGAGCAGATGTTAATTTTGCAAGAGTATCTTTAAAATCTGTCATGTTTTGAGCAAGTTGAGTATTGATTATCTCTTGCTTTTCAATGAATGCATGCAATGTTTCCTCAAGATTTCTTTTAAGAGGTGGAGCATAAGGAGGTGCATATCCATGAGAATTTTGGAAATTGTGGTGTGCTTGAAATGGTGGTTGTGAAGTTTGTACATTATTATTATCACTCTTCCAACAGAAATTTGGGTGATTTCTCCAACCAGGGTTGTATGTTTGTGAGTATGGGTTGTGGTTAGGCCTTTGAAAACTGTTTAAAGTATGGGCTTGTTCATGGAGACATTCCTTAAAAGAAGACAAGGTTGGACAGTTATTGGTTGAGTGTTCATTTGTTTCACAAATTTGACACACAATGCTTTCAACAGATTTTAATTGACCACTTTTTTTCAATTTTAGTGCCTCAACTTTTCTAGCTAAAGATGCAAACTTGGCTTGAAGGTCATGATCTTCCCTAAGGTTGTACATACCTCCACTAGATGTATGAGGTTGAGTTTTACTCGGTGCCTCATAAGTACCCGCGATGTCCCAAT
>NW_011501179.1:45029-48428 GCF_000495115.2 Populus euphratica
GTTGAGTTTTACTTGGTGCCACATAAGTACCAGCGGTGTCTCAATTTTGAGCATTTTCAGCTAACAAGTCTAAGTACTCCATTGTTTCATCAGGGTCTTTATCTTCAAAAGTTCCATTGCACATCAATTCAACCATTTGCCTATCTCTAGGTGTTAACCGTTCATAAAAATGTGAAACCAATCTCCATGTTTCAAAACCATGATGAGGGCAAGTATTAAGCAAGTCTCGATACCTATCCCAACATTAGTAAAATGTTTCTCCTGGTTTTTGAGTGAAAGTAGTGATTTGTCTTTTGAAAGAGTTTGTTCTGTGAGATGGGAAAAACTTCTTTAAAAACTATTGTTGCATTTCATCCTAAACACGAATGGATCCTGGTCTTAAATTTTGTAACCATGTTTTAGCTTTATCTTTTAATGAAAAAGGACAAAGCTTTAATCTGATGGTGTTCATGCTACAATTTAAATTATTATATGTGTTGCAGACCTCGTCAAATTCCTTTAAATACAAGTATGGATTTTCCAATTCTAAGCCATGAAAAGAAGGTAAAAGTTGAATAATGCCTGACTTAAAATTAAAATGAGATGCATCGGGAGGAAAAACTACGCATGATGGTGCACTTGTTCTTGTGGGATTCATGTGGTCTCTAAGTGTTCTAGCACGGTCATTCTCATTATTCTCATTATGAAGTGATTGATTATCTTCTTCGACCATATTTTCTGAAAATGATGAGGATATCTTACAAAGTCTACCACTTGATGTACGTGACCACACTCTCATGCACGTGTAGGAATAGAATAAAACGAAAAAGAACACAAAAGAGGAAGAAACAAGAGAAAAGAAACAAAGTTATATACATGAAAAGTGAAAAGAGAAAATAAAATAAATATTATAATTTATACAAAACTTACCTTCCCGGCAACGGCGCCAAAAACTTGACACGACTAAAAGATTGATGTCTTCTCCCAAGTGCAGGAGTGTCGAAGTAATAAATAACCCGGCAAGACCGGGGTCGAACCACAGGGAGGTTATTTGTACAAATTATAAATAACAATAATACAACAACAATAACAATAACAATAACAACAACAATAATAATAACAACAACAATAATAATAGTAATAACAATAATAACAACAATGACAAAACAACAACAATAGTAACAATAACAACAACAATAATAATAGTAGCAATAATAATACTAATAATAATAATAGTAGTAGTAGTAGTAGTAATAATAATAATAATAATAATAGTAATAAAGTAGAAGAAGAAGAAGTTGATGAGAACTTTGATATGAAAGATTAATGTAAGGATTAAACAATGATAAAAACAAATGTCAAGGTTAGAGGTTCCACTAATGATATGTCAAATAACTATAGTATAAACTCTTATTATTCAATTGGAAACCACACACAAAGGAGGTTCCAATCAGATTATATATTGTTAACATGATTACATTAGTCATCTTATTCAATTAATGCTAATACTTGTAAATCTCGTCAAGCATTCATGATTATAACTTATGTTAACAACAAATCAAGTTTCTTTCATAGCTCAGGTGTCGGTTATACCATACAGTATGGGCTATGAAAGTGCCAAGCATTTGTTGTACCAAGTATTATACAACATAAATCAAGATTAGTCATTTAACAAGCAAAGTATTAAAGAGTGAACAAGATAACAAATACAAAACATGTTAGTATCAAACATTAAAGTCCATATTAAGTTTACACTATACTTATTCTTACACCATTAGTGTAACCTTTTCACCTTGACATAATAAACTTAGCTAGACATAATAAAAGAAGGAAAAATAAATAAACAAAATCAGAACATAAATAAGATAAAAGTTAACTAAGTAAATGAAAGGAAATGAAAGACATAAACTTGATATTAATGAAAGCAAAGCATAAACATTACAAAAAATAGAAAGAAAGAAAGCAAGAACATGATCTTGATCTGGAAACCAAGATGCCTAAATGCATGGCAAATGCCTCCTTTTATAGGCCAAAATTGGGAACTATTGATTTGATGACTAATTGATGAGTGGGTGGCCAACTCTTGACTTGGTGACAATCCTTATCTTCTCTTGTCTGCCCAAAACGTCATTGATAACGTCAAAACTGGAGCCAGTTGCAAACATGAAAGTTGTAGGCAATTGTCTCAGCTTTATTGTCTGCCTAAAACGTCATTGGTATCGTCAAAATTGGAGCCATTCGAAAACATGAAAGTTGTAGGCAATTGTCTCATCTTTCTTGTGTAAACAATTCAGCTCATTTGGACTTCTAGAACTCCAGATATGGCCAAAATACTGAATAGTGCTCGGGCTGGAGGACAGCTTCAGGCTTCTTTGTTGTTGCAATAATTTGGACTTGAAAATGGCCTTTTTAGATCTTGGGCTCCATATGAAAGTTGTAGGCCTATGTCTTACCTTTCCATCCATATAAAGTAGACCTAAATCTGAGATCTACAGCTCCAGATATGACCCAATTACCGAACAGTGTTCCGGTTTGGATTGCACCGACATCTCTTTTCTAATTTTGGTCATCTCTTTGCCCTTGCAATTTAAGTTCTTAAAGTCATCAATCAATCCTTTCATTTATGTGATAGGCCTGCATTTAAAATGAACATTTACCACAAATTAAAGGTATCTTATATTATTAGATATATTATTATAAAAGCCTGCATTTAAAATGAATATTTACCACAAATTAAAGGTATCTTATAGTATTAGATATATTACTATAAAACATGCTTTAGTTAAGGAGTTATTGATACTTCAAGTGCAAAATGATGATATAAAACCATGATAAAAATGCACTTTTAAGTACTAATCACACCCCCCAACCAGCTTATTACTAGTCCCTAGTAATCAAAGCGTTAAAACAATTTGCAAATTTCACAAAGCAAGGTATTCATCATTCTCATGCAATGGATGGAGCACTCAACGGACAACCTTAAAGTAAATATGATCCTTTTTCCAAGATGTACAATCCCGAATAGAGAGATCATCCTAACTTACACTATGGCAACCCATCCCAACAAGGCAATCAAGGCCGACAGTTCCATCCCCATGGATTTCAACTCCAACAAAATTATCAAGCAAGACAACCCCCTCCATTCACAAACTCCAATGTTATGGGGTCTAACACGACTAAAAGATTGAGATCTTCTCCCAAGTGCAGGAGTGTCGAAGTAATAAATAACCTAGCAAGACCGGGGTCGAACCACAAGGAGGTTAATTGTATAAATTATAAACAACAACACAGTAACAACAATAACAACAATAAAATTAGTAGCAATAATAATAATAATACTAATAATAGTAGTAATACTAATAATAATAATAATAATAGTAGCAGTAGTAATACTAATAATAATAGTAATAATAATAATAA
>NW_011501179.1:48503-49588 GCF_000495115.2 Populus euphratica
TAGTAGTAGTAGTAGTAGTAGTAGTAATAAAGGAGAAGAAGAAGAAAAAGATGAGAACTTTGAGATGGAATATTAATGTAAGGATTAAACAATGATAATAACAAATATCAAGGTTAGAGGTTCCACTAATGGTATGACAAACAAGTATAATATAAACTCTTATTATTCAATTGGAAACCACACACAAATGAGGTTCCAATCAGATTATAGATTGTTAACATGATTACATTAGTCATCTTATTCGATTAATGCTAATACTTGTAAATCTCGTTAAGCATCATGATTATAACTTATGTTAACAACAAATCAAGTTCCTTTTATAGCTCAGGTGTCTGTTATATACAATATGAACTATGAAAGTTCCAAGCATTTGTTGTACCAAATGTTATACAACATAAATCAAGATTAGTCATTTAACAAGCAAAGTATTAAAGAGTGAATAAGATAACAAATACAAAACATGTTAGTATCAAACATTAAAGTCCATATTGAGTTTACATTATACTTATTCTTACACCATTACTGTAACCTTTTCACTTTGACATAATAAACTTAGCTAAACATAATAAAAGAAAGAAAAATAAATAAACAAAATAAGAACATAAATAAGATAAGAGTTAACTAAGTAAAAGAAAGGAAATGAAAGGCATAAACTTGATATTAATGAAAGCAAAACATAAACATTACAAAAAATACAGAGAAAGGAAGAGCATGATCTTAATCTAGAAACCAAGATGCCTAAATGCATGACAACTGCCTCCTTTTATAAGCCATAATTGGGAACTATTAATTTGATGACTAATTGATGAGTGAGTGACCAACTCTTGACTTAGTGACAATCCTTATCTTCTCTTGTCTGCCCAAAACATCATTGATAACATCAAAATTGAAGCCACTTGAAAACATAAAAGTTGTAGGAAATTGTCTCAGTGATTAGTACTTAAAAGTGCATTTTTATCAAGGTTTTATATCATCATTTTGCACCTGAAGTATCAATAACTCCTTAACTAAAGCATGTTTTATAATAATATATCTAATAATATAAGATACATTTAATTTGTGGTAAATATTCATTTTAAATACAG
>NW_011501179.1:49613-54666 GCF_000495115.2 Populus euphratica
TTAATTTGTGGTAAATACTCCTTAACTAAAGCATGTTTTATAATAATATATCTAATAATATAAGATACTTTTAATTTGTGGTAAATGTTCATTTTAAATGCAGGCCTATCACATCAATGAAAGGATTGATTGATGAATTTAAGAACTGAAATTGAAAGGACAAAGAGATGGCCAAACTTAGAAAAGAGATGTCGGTGCAATCCAAACTAGAACACTGTTCGGTAATTGGGTCATATCTGGAGCTAACGATCTCAGATTTAGGTCTACTTTATATGGATGGAAAGGTAAGACATAGGCCTACAAGTTTCATATGGAGCCCAAGATCTGAAAAGGCCATTTTCAAGTCCAAATTGTAGCAACAACAAAAACGTCCGAATCTGTCCTCCAGCCCGAGCACTGTTCAGTATTTTGGCCATATTTGGAGTTCTAGAAGTCCAAATGAGCTGAATTTTTTACACAAGAAAGCTGAGACAATTTCCTACAACTTTCATGTGTCAAGTGGCTCCAATTTTGACGTTATCAATGACGTTTTGGGTAGACAAGAGAAGATAAGGATTGTCACCAAGTCAAGAGTTGGTCACCCACTCATCAATTAGTCGTCAAATCAATAGTTCCCAATTTTGGCCTATAAAAGGAGGCATTTGCCATGCATTTAGGCATCTTGGTTTCCAGATCAAGATCATGCTCTTCCTTTCTCTCTTTGTATTTTTTATGCTTTGTTTTCATTAATATTAAGTTTATGCGTCCGGATCAAGATCATGCTCTTGCTTTCTCTCTTTGTATTTTTTGTAATGTTTATGCTTTGCTTTCATTAATATCAAGTTTATGCCATTCATTTCCTTTCCTTTACTTAGTTAATTTTATCTTATTTATGTTCTTATTTTGTTTGTCTATTTTTATTTCTTTCATTATGTCTAGCTAAGTTTATTATGTCAAGGTGAAAAGGTTACACTAATGGTGTAAGAATAAGTATAGTGTAACCTTAATATGGACTTTAATGTTTGATACTAACATGTTTTGTATTTGTTATCTTGTTCACTCTTTAATACTTTACTTGTTAAATGACTAATCTTGATTTATGTTGTATAACATTTGGTACAACAAATGCTTGGCACTTTCATAGCCCATACTGTATGGTATAACCGACACCTAAGCTATGAAAGGAACTTGATTTGTTATTAACATAAGTTATAATCATGAATGCTTGACGAGATTTACAAGTACTAGCATTAATCGAATAAGATGACTAATGTAATCATGTTAACAATCTATAATCTTATTGGAACCTCCTTTGTGTGTGGTTTCCAATTGAATAATAAGAGTTTATACTATAGTTGTTTGACATACCATTAGTGGAACCTCTAACCTTGACATTTGTTATTATCATCGTTTAATCCTTACATTAATATTCCATCTCCAAGTTTTCATCTTCTTCTTCTTCTTCTCCTTTTTTTTCTTTATTATTATTATTATTATTATTATTATTAGTACTACTACTACTATTACTACTACTACTACTACTAATACTACTACTACTACTACTACTACTACTACTACTACTACTACTACTACTACTACTACTACTACTACTACTACTACTACTACTACTACTAATTGAGACTCTGAAAAACTGAATATGGAAGTAAATTCACACTAGCACCAAGATCAAGTAAGGTTCTTACAATTTTATGCTCTCCAATAAAGCAAGAAATTGTAGGACAACCAGGATCTTTATATTTCAAAGCATTATTGTTCTGAAGAATAGCACTTACTTGTTCGGCTAGAAAGGATTTCTTTTTCACATTCAGTTTCCTCTTCACAGTGCAAAGATCTTTTAAAAATTTAGCATAGGAAGGAACCTGTTTAATAGCATCCAGCAAAGGTATATTGATCCTTACCTGTTTGAAAGTTTCAAAGATTTTAGAGTTGTGATTGACTTTTCTTTGTTTGGTCATGGCTTGAGGAAATGGAAGTGCTGGCGGAGAATCAATCTTTTCTTTATAATTTTCAGACTCAACCCCTTCCTCACCCTAAGAGATTGACTTATCATCTTTCTCATAAGGTTCAAGAGAGGGTTTTTCAATAACCTTACCACTGCGCAGAGTAGTGACTGATTTGACTTGATCCATGTGTTGGCTTCCGGAACTACTTGCATTTGCATTGTATTGCCCTTTGGGATTTTGTTGTGTTTGAATTTGACTTGATCCATATGTTGGCTTCTAGAACTACTTACATTTGCATTGTATTGTCCCTTGGGATTTTGTTGTGGTTGAGATGGAAACTTACCTTTCTTTTGGAAACTGAGAGCAGATGTTAATTTTGCAAGAGTATCTTTAAAATCTGTCATGTTTTGAGCAAGTTGAGTATTGATTGTCTCTCGCTTTTCAATGAGTGCATGCAATGTTTCCTCAAGATTTCTTCTAGAAGGTGGAGCATAAGGAGATACATATCCATGAGAATTTTGAAAATTATGGTGTGCTTGAAACGGTGGTTGTGAAGTTTGTGCATTGTTGTTCTCACTCTTCCAACTGAAATCTGGGTGATTTCTCCAACCAGAGTTGTATGTTTGGGAGTATGGGTTGTGGTTGGGCCTTTGGAAACTATTTAAAGCATGGGCTTGTTCATGGAGACATTCCTTAAAAGAAGGCAAGGTTGGACAGTTATTGGTTGAGTATTCATTTGTTTCACATATTTGACACGTAATGTTTTCAATAGATTTTAATTTACCACTCTTTTTCAATTCTAGTGGCTCGACTTTTCTAGCTAAAGAGGCAAACTTGGCTTAGAGGTTATGATCTTCCCTAAGGTTGTACATACCTCCACTAGATGTATGAGGTTGAGTTTTACTCGGTGCCTCATAAGTACCCGCGGTGTCCCAATTTTGAGCATTTTCAACTAACAAGTCTAAGTAGTCCATTGCTTCATCAAGGCTTTATCTTCAAAAGTTCCATTGCACATCAATTCAACCATTTGCCTATCTTTAGGTGTTAACCCTTCATAGAAATGTGAAACCAATCTCCATGTTTCAAAACCATGATGAGGGCAAGTACTAAGCAAGTCTCGATACCTATCCCAACATTGGTAAAATGTTTCTCCTGGTTTTTGAGTGAAAGTGGTGATTTGTCTTTTGAAAGAGTTTGTTTGATGAGATGGGAAAAACTTCTTTAAAAATTGTTGTTGCATTTCATCCCAAGCACGAATGGATCTTAGTCTTAAATTTTGTAGCCATGTTTTAGCTTTATCTTTTAATGAAAAAGGAAAAAGCTTTAATCTGATGGTGTTCATGCTACAATTTAAATTATTATATGTGTTGCAAACCTCCTCAAATTCCCTTAAATGCAAGTATGGATTTTCCAATTCTAAGCCATGAAAAGAAGGTAAAAGTTGAATAATACCTGGTTTAAAATTAAAATGAGATACATCTGGAGGAAAAACTATGCATGATGGTGCACTTGTTCTTGTGGGATTCATGTGGTCTCTAAGTGTTCTAGCACGGTTATTCTCATTATTCTCATTATGAAGTGATTGATTATCTTCTTCGGCCATATTTTCTGAAAATGATGAGGATACCCTACAAAGTCTACCACTTGATGATGCGGATCAGCCTAACACCAAGCGTAATCATGCCAACAACCCATTGGAGGTGCCAATTGGGCCAATCACAAGAGCTAGGGCTAAGAAGCTTAAAGAACCATTGAATGGGCTTGTTCAGAACATATGGAACAAAATGGACCTAGAGGGGCTTGGGACATTTAAGGAGCATGAAGGACAGCCTTTAATTCATTTAGTTCAGGTCCAAGAAGAGCCCAATTCATGTGGAACAAGGGGTTGATGTGTCCAGCCCAATACCAGCCTTGTTAGGCTTGTCTTTTTCTAATACTACAAGGATAAAGAGTCAGCAATTTATTCTCCGAACTAAGTAAGGAAGTTGGCCAAATCTTATTCCTAAAGAGGGGAGGACTATTTAATGCTTTTCCTCACTTAGGAAGAAAAGTAATTAAATCAGTAACAAAGGAGAAAATTTGTTTTCTTATTTGTCCAAGTTAAACAAGGAATTCCAAGCTAATCAAGGACATCAAAAGGGGCAGCAACACAAATTTTCCAAATCAGATTTTTTCAATTTTGTTTAGGACTTCTTAAGGGTGACAAATCTGATTCTAGTTTATTTAGGATGGTATTTTCGGATTTTTAGTATTTTTAGAAATTTCTTCTTAGTTTTTGGGTTATTATTACTTATTTGGGTCAATTGTAAGTGGGCTTCATATAAGTCCACCTAAGGGAGGTCCATTAGGGTTTCTTTAAGTTCAAATTCAGTATAAATAAAGGCATAACCCAAACATGTAAAGGTTACGCAATTTTCAGATTAATAAAACTTCTTTGCTGCACTTATTGTGTGTTGGTAGGATAATCTCCTTTCCTTGGTTCTCTAAAGAACTGAAAATGACTTATCGAAGAACAACTGTCTTCGTGGCGTCATCCTTATACTTCTCGTTCACGAATCAATATTCGTTGGGTGGGGGTTTCCGTTTTCAATAGTGTTGGTGCCTAGGTACAAGTTATCTTTGTGTCACACTCCTATCAAACCTGATTTACTTGGCTTTCCAGGAATTGGCATCTTTGCGTGTGGGTTGCGTGACCATGTGATCATGAGGTTCGCATCATTTGGTATCAGAGCTTGGCTCTATTAATCAGGTTATATCCTCCTGAAATTTTTGTTTCTTGTTAATTCCGCAAAAATTCCTTAGTATCCAATTTCTTCTTCTCCTTGAATTTGCGGCATATAAAAAGAAAAAAAATTGTTATTTCATTCTGTTATTGTTCAAAATATATCAGTAACATAAAAAAAAGAGAAAAGAAAAGAAAAATTGTTTATTAGATTCTGCCACAGAAAACTAAACAAGGGACAATTGGATCAAATCAACTCAGAATTAGCTAAAATTTGATATTCTAATTACTGGGGTCCTAATCTCATTACATATCAAATTTGGGGTCAATTGGATATCATTTGCTTTGGGTTTCAAATTCGGGTCTATTCAGGTTTGATTCATAACGT
>NW_011501171.1:0-6007 GCF_000495115.2 Populus euphratica
TTTGATTATATAACACTTAGGCATTTTTATTATTAATGAAACAACATTAAGATCAACATCAATATAAATATGGATTTTTTCATCTCCCTATACTTCATGCATACTCATAATTTACAATGTCAAGGCATCATCAACTATTTTATTACCTCTGCCATCCCTTATACTAAACCTATACAAGTTTACATCATTAATGATTATGCATCAACAGTTCCATTAAATCTCTTTTTTTACATGTGTATTTATTGTTTTTATTTGGGTTTTGCATAATTGTTGGTATGGCTTTTGGTAATGAAATTTGGTTTAATGTTTCAATAGATTTTTAAAGCTTAAATGAATTGTTTCAAATATTTTTAAGGTTAGAATTTGGAACAAAGAATTGAAGAGAAATTTAGTGAAGATTGAAGCAAAATTTAGTTCAAAGAAGTGCTTCGGATTTTCCTTAAAAAACATTTTTATTCTAACCTGGAAAAGGTTAACATATGATCCACTTCAAGCCAAAATTTGCTTCATGTCATTTGCAAACTTCAACCACAAAACATTCAAGATTTCAATGACAATGTCTGCCCAAATAATAGGTACATTTACTTGTTTGATGCCTAAATTTAGCCCTTAAGACATTCTAAATTCATCCTCTAAAAAATCCCAAATTAACCCAAAGTCAACCTATGATCTTACAAGCCCACACAACAATAACATTTGATATTTTTTAGGTAATTTATTGATAAAAAAGGACAAACACATGGATAAAATGTTGGAGGGGACAATATTACATCATTTTAGGTAAAAACATGAAATAAATACATCATAAAGAAAAAAAACACATGCACCAAAGTATTCTTCAAGATGGTCTAATTTGACTTTTCAAAATAACCTTTGGTGTGTTGCCTATAACTTTTGACTAAGATATTCAGATGAACTATTCTTTAATGATCTAAAAATATAACAAAATTATCTATAATAATGTTCCTAATAAACAACTCTAAAAACATATTAAAAAAGGGTCAAATTACCGTCCAAAGTTAAAGTCAGATTTGTGATAAAATTTATGCCAAAATTGTATTGTGTTTTTCTTTATAAAATTTCATTTTTTTAGTTTGTAAAACTTCTTATTTAATTTTGATTTAAGTTATTTCATGTTTATTCAAGTATTTATATACATAATGATGGTTGGTTAGTTTCTTTCTTAGTTCCAATCAAGAATGATGGTGGTTGAGGTGATGAATTAACAAACCTTTTCCCTCCATGGAGTGAGATAGAAAAACTCAGGATTTTCGCTTAAAGACCAATTGAATGAACCTTAATGTTTTATCTTTTCACTTTCTTCATGAATGATTGATTATTGTAATGAAATTTTAGAAATTATTTAGGTAATGTTATAATCTTGAATTTCTATGCCTTAACCTTAGTTTTGATATAAAGATTATTTGATTCAATGTTTTATTTAATGTGAAACTACTTATCAATTCTTAAGCAAGAATTCATCTTCATCTTTTTGAACTTCATTGTAATATCTTCCGATTGAATATGACCATCGTTAATATTAGGTTGATTTATCTTAAATATGTTGAAGGAATCAACAATAAATCATCATTAAAATTGATTTGAAACCAAGACTTAGGTTTTTTTGTCATTTAAAATCTATTCATATTCATTCATCTTTGAGAACAATTTCATTAATCATTTTCAACCAAGTTATTTTTAATTTAATCTCTTTTGAGTCTTTTTTCTTGTTTTGTTACCTAACTTAATTTCTAAATCTAGTTCTTTATTGATATGACCTTGATCTTACCAAGTTAATTTCTACATTGCACACTCATGCATTTGCAAGTTAAAACAAGCCAATCAAAAATAGCGGTCAAGTAGTTTTGGTGTCATTGTCGAAGAGCTAGAAAGTGATGTTAACAAATTTAGGATTGATTATTAGAAAACAATGTGTATATGTGTGTGTTCTAACATTTATTTATTTATTCTTTGCTTGGCCGATATTACCACATTTTATTTATGCTTGTTATAATTATCTTCTAATGATTATTGTATATGATTGTTTTAATTATGTTTTAACATTTATTGTTGTTAATATTGCTTACTAGTTGGAGTGTGGATTTTCTAATTTGTTGTATTTTTATTTTTGCAGTTATTAGTTTATCTTTTACCTTTTTTTTTAGTTTTATTTGTAATTTTTTTATTCATATAGTCATTATATAATTTGTTTTCATCATGGCTAGTGTTGGAGATGTAAAAGGTAAAGGGAGTGTCTAAGGAAATGAAACGCCACCATTAAATGACCAACTTAATTTTCAAACTCTTAAAGAGTATCTTTACCCAGTAAGACAAAGTACACCTTTATGTATTATTTTTCTCTTTAACCAACAAGCTTTTAATTTGAAATTGGGTATGATTCAACTTCTTGCAACATTTCATAGTATACATTCTGAAAATCCATACATATACATTAAAGATGTTGAAGAGGTATGTGACATTTTTAGTAATATAACATGCACTCAAGAAACTATTCGGCCTAAATTGTTCATATTTTTTCTAAATGATAAAACCAAGCTATGGATCGTTGTATCCTAGGTTCATAGGCATATGGAGAGAAATGCAAACTTTGTGTGTGTGTGTGTGTGTAAAATACTTCTTCACTTATAGGACTATAACCTTATAATGTCAAATGATAAAATTTTTTTATAGTCCAAATGAGTCATTTAATCAAGCTTGAGAAAAGATTAAAGATTTAGGCTGTGTTTGTTTCCCGGAAAGTGGTTTTCAGGAAATCACTTTCCAAACTTTCCTGTGTTTATTTGTCATTAAGAAAGTTGATCAACGAAAAATACTTTCGAGTCAAGAAAAAATTTGTCTTGGTTTACAAAAAAATATTTTCCTGGAAAATTAAGGCAGAAAAGACTTTCTAAAAGTTGTGAAAAATTTAGAAATATCATATTATTTGATAATGATATCAAATTTGGTCTTCAAGTTTTTTATTGCTATATATATACCAGAATGATAATAGGTGATACCAGTATAAGAGTAAAACTCAGTATGTGGTGTTGTTATACCTGAAAATGATGTTGAAGATCGGGTCACAGGTTTCCAGCCTATATACTGATTTTATGAAAAGATCAAAGAAATATATAATATAAACAATATAAACAGATTTCTGATGCGAATGAACAAGGCAAGACCAACAATGTCAGGGTCCTTAATCAAACACAGAGCATACTTAACGTACATAAAATATAACAAGAATGTAGATGATGAAAATAAAATCTTACATAAATTTGTAATGGAAATTAATACAAGAGATATTGCAAATAGAGGAGAGTGGATATAGGTTACAGGTATGAGTTACAAGGAAAAATAAAATTTTCTCAAGGAAAATAATAGTCTATCTTCTGAAGATTTAGGAGTCCCCTTTTATAGATGAATTGACATGGAAGAGGCCAAAATATCTTATTGGAAAGCTTGGAGATTCCATCAGAACCCATGCGAACCCATATGGTATTGCTTGCTGCCTGACCGCTTTTTATGATCGGCTTGTTTTAACTCGCAAGTGCACGAGTGTGCGATGTAGCAATTAACTCGGTAAGATCGAGGTCATATCCACAGAGAGCTAGATCTGGAAATTAAGCTAAGTAACAAAAAAAAAAACTCAAGAGAAATTAAATTAACAATAACTTGGTTGAAAATAATTGATGGATTTGTTTTCAAAGATAAAAAAAATGTAAATAGATTTTAAATGACAAGAAAAGTAAGTCTTGGTCCAAATCAATTTTAATGGTGATGTATTGGTGATTTCTTCAACATATATAAGATAACTCAACCTAATATCAACGATGGTGATATTAGATTGGAAGATATTACAATGAAGATTAGAAAGATGAAGATTGATTATTGTTTAAGAATGAACAAGTACTTTCATATTAAGTAAGACATTGAATCAAGCAATCTCTATACCAAAACTAAAGTTTGCGCATAAAAATTCAAGATTATAACATTACCTAAATGATTTCTAAAATTTCTTTACAATAATAAATCATTCATGAAGAAAATAAGAAGATAAACATTAAGATTCATTCATATCCTAAAGAACTCACCTCAATCACCATTATCCTTGATTTGGATCCAAGAAAAAGTTTAGCCAACCATGATTATATATAAGAACACTTCAATAAACATGAAAGAACTTGAATCCAACTGAAAAAATAAGTTTTACAAACTAAAGAACCGAAATCTATAAAGAAGAACACAATACAATTTCAGAAAAAATTCGGACATAAATCTGACTCTAACTTTGGACAGCAATTAGACCCTCTTAGAAGCTTTTTTTCGAGAAGTCTATTAGAGACATATTTATAGGCAATTCTGTCACCTTTCCAGATCATTAAAGAACAGCTCATTTGGACACCTGAATCAAAAGTTATGGGCAAAACACCGAAAGGTGTTCTGAAAAATCAAATCAAGACAACTTTACAACTACTTTGGTGCACGTTTTTCTTCCTCATTTATGAGGTGTCTCCTTCTTCTTTTTGACCCAAAATAATGTTAAAATATCCCCTCCAGCTTTCCATCCATGTGCTTGCCTTCTTGGATCAATGGATTACCCAAAATAAATCAATTGTTATTTGTTGTGTGGACATGTAAAATCATGGATTGTGTTTGGGTTGATTTGGGGTTGATTTAGGGCTGATTTGGGGCTGATTTTGGGGCTGATTTTGGGCTGAATTTGAGCATCAAATAAGTATACAAATGTACTTATTATTTGGGCTAAGATTGACATTGAAACCTTGAGTGTTTAATGGTTGAAGTTTGCACACAACATAAGACAAGTTTGGGCTTGAAATAAATCATATGATATTCTTTTCTAGAATTGGAATAGAATTGATTTTTGGGACAAATTTGGAGCACTTATTTGAACCAAGATTTGCTTCAATCTTCAACTAAATGTCTCTTCAATTCTTTGTTCTGAATTCCGACATTGAATTTTCTGAATTAATTCATTTAAGCTCCAAAAACCTATCGAAACATTAAAACAAACTTCATTACTAAAAAACACATCAATTATTATAAAAACAACCAAATAAAAACAATAAATACATATGTAAAATAAGAGACTTAATGACACTTTTGATGCACAATCACTTGCCATGATTGGATGACGACAAAATGGAAAATGCATATGTTTTTTGTGGGACTTTCATCTGTTGTCTTCTTGCCACAGACACTAGATTTGTTTGTTTATAGTAGCAGGTGATATTTGTAAAAAAAAAGCCTAAAATAAAAGGACTTAAAATAAAAAAGGACTCAAAATAGGTGAGTCGAAAAGATATGGCTCTAAACAGATGAGCCTGAGAAAGCGTGAAAAATAATTTTTTTTTAAATATTGCTTGATAGGTGGTAGAATACTAAAGCAGTCATCTTCATTATTATTTTCAAGGGAAATGGTAGGAGATATCAATCTCGATGAGCTGGATTGGGACAAGACTGTTTTCGGGTCTCGACTTTGTATAATGCTTTGGATTATTTGTAAGTATTCTTCTTCAGTTCTAATAGAGGCAAGGAGAGCTGTCATTTGAGCCTTTCTAGCTAGAAACTTTGATTGAGAATGATGATCAATGATGGGAGCTGTTTGATTTTTTTGCCATTTTCAAGTCCAAATTGTAGCAACAACAAAGAAGCCCGAATTTGTCCTCCAGCCCGAGCACTGTTTAGTATTTTGGCCATATCTGGAGTTCTAGAAGTCCAAATGAGTTGAATTATTTACACAAGAAAGCTGAGACAATTTCCTACAACTTTCATGTTTTCAAGTGGCTCCAATTTTGACGTTATTAATGACATTTTGGGCAGACAAGAGAAGATAAAGATTGTCACCAAGTGAAGAGTTGGCCTCCCACTTGTCAATTAGTCATCAAATCAATAGTTTCCAATTTTGGCCTATAAAAGGAGGCATTTGCCATGCATTTAAGCATTTTGGTTTCCAGATCAAGATCATGCTCTTGCTTTCTCTCTT
>NW_011501171.1:6038-20449 GCF_000495115.2 Populus euphratica
TTTTGTATTTTTTGTAATGTTTATGCTTTGCTTTCATTAATATCAAGTTTATGCTTTTCATTTCCTTTCATTTACTTAGTTAACTTTTATCTTCATTTCCTTTCCTTTACTTAGTTAACTTTTATCTTGTTTATGTTCTTGTTTTGTTTATTTATTTTTCTTTCTTTTATTATGTTTAGCTAAGTTTATTATGTCAAGGTGAAAAGGTTACATTAATGGTGTAACAATAAGTATACTGTAAACTCAATATGGACTTTAATGTTTGATCATATAAGAAATATTTGTGTTTTTGGTGGATCTAGTCCTGGGAAAGAAAAGGAGTTTTTAGAATCAGCAAATCATCTTGGTCAAGTGCTAGCTGAGAGAAAGATTCATTTAGTGTATGGGGGAGGCAGTCTTGGGTTAATGAGAGGTGTGTCAATAGCTGCATTTTTAGGAGGTAGTTAAGTTTTGGGGGTCGTCCCCGAAGCTTTAGCACAAGGGGACATCATTGGAAAAATAATTGGAGAGGAACTTCAGGTCTCCACAATGTCGGCTCGAATGAATGCAATGTTTAACCATGCTGATGCCTTTATTGCTTTACTAGGTGGTCTAGGTACATTGGAAGAGATCTTTCATATTTCCTCTTGGGCTCAACTGCACATTCACCATAAACCCATAGGTTTGTTAAATGTTAATGGTTATTATGATAAGTTGTTGTCTTTTCTTGATCATATTGTGGAACAGGAATTTCTAACATCTTCTGCACGACAAATCATAATCTCTGCTGCTACTGCTGAATAATTAATTGACGAACTACAATCCTTCATTCCTGTAATTGATCCTTCCATAAGTCACATAAATTGGTCAACTAAGGAAAACCGTAAAAAGCTTAGATTGGATTTGAGCCTTTATTTGTGAATTTTTGTGTCTTTTGGTTTTATTATTGTGTTTTGTTATTTTTGTTTCAGTGTGTTTCAGGTTTGTCAGTGTTCGTTATTTCAGGTGATATCTTCTATACTCTATCTTTCTATCTTTAAACATTGAGGACAATGTCTCGTTTTGGTTGGGGGGAGAGGGTAGTAGTTGATAAAAAAAATGTTTTTCATTTCATAAAGCATGTGCATAATTGTTGTTACTAGGATGGCAGAGTAAAGGAGCTCTTTTGTTAAAGTGATTCTTGAGACGCATCTTAGTAACCATTCTTAACAAGGTCTATTATAATACTTCTTGAAATATTCAGGTTTACAAACTCTCGCATTGTTATCACTTAATTCTGCTCATATACTTATTTAACATGTATTCTTAAACCTTAATTTACACACACACACTTTAACATATGATTGTGGGTTGCATATTGGATTATTACATTATTTATGTTCTATTGTTAAAGGTAACAACTAAGGGAAAAGGATTGTATATAATTAAAAAAAGAGAAAAACAATAAAAAAAGAAAAAAAAAGAAAAAAAATGATAATAATAAAAATATAGATAAGTTTGGTTTCGTAGCCTCCCTAACCTAAGCAATTAAGCCCGAAGGGGTGTTTTAACACCTAATATCCTAAAGTTAACTAACTTGGGAGCTATTGGCCCAACACTTGTTACATGGGTTAAGGAGAAAAGCTTAAGGGAATCAAACATTGCACTATCTACATATCAGTATCTGCGACCCGAGTTACTAAGCTCGTAGGGGTGTCTTAACACCTAATGCCCTAAGACCAACTGGTCTGGGAGTCATTAGCTGAAAGCTCGTTACATGTGTTAAAGATGCATGGTGTTTTTAAATTATATGTATATATATTTAAAAAAAAAAGAAGAAAAAAAAGAGACAAAAATAATAATCCCAACCCAAGGAAGTTAACCTTAAACATTAGAACAAAAATTTTGTTTTTTTCCAAGTAAAGCCCCATAATTATGTGTTGATATATTGAGCACAAAAGAAAGGTTTATGAATATAAGGTATTAAACAGGTATATAAATTTAACGAGAGTTTGTTTATCTGGATATATTAATGGAAGTTAAATGATGAATACCTTGCTTTGTGGAATTTGCAAATTGTTTTTCTATTTTAACGCTTTGATTACTAGAGACTAGTAATAAGATGGTTGGAGGGTGTGATTAGTACTTAAAAGTGTATTTTTATCATGATTTTATATCATCATTTTGCACTTGAAGTATCAATAACTCCTTAACTAAAGCATGTTCTATAATAATATATCTAATAATATAAGATACCTTTAATTTATGGTAAATGTTCATTTTAAATGTAGGCCTATCACATAAATGAAAGGATTGATTGATGACTTTAAGAACTTAAATTGCAAGGGCAAAAAGATGACCAAAATTAGAAAAGAGATGTCGATGCAATCCAAACCAGAACACTGTTTGGTAATTGGGTCATTTCTGGAGCTATAGATCTCAGATTTAGGTCTACTTTATATGGATGGAAAGGTAAGATATAGGCCTACAACTTTCATATGGAGCCCAGGATCTAAAAAGGTCATTTTCAAGTCCAAATTATAGCAACAACAAAGAAGCCCGAATTTGTCCTCCAGCCTGAGCATTCAGTATTTTGGTCATATCTGGAGTTCTAGAAGTCCAAATGAGCTGAGTTGTTTACACAAGAAATTTGAGACAATTGCCTACAACTTTCATGTTTTCAAGTGGCTCCAATTTTGATGTTATCAATGACGTTTTGGGCAGACAAGAGAAGATAAGGATTGTCACCAAGTCAAGAGTTGGCCACCCACTTATCAATTAGTCATCAAATCAATAGTTTCCAATTTTGGCCTATAAAAGGAGGCATTTGCCATGCATTTAGGCATTTTGGTTTCCAGATCATGCTCTTGCTTTCTCTCTATCTCTTTGTATTTTTTGTAATGTTTATGCTTTGCTTTCATTAATATCAAGTTTATGCTTTTCATTTCCTTTCATTTACTTAGTTAGCTTTTATGTTCTTATTTTGTTTATTAACTTTTATCTTGTTTATGTTCTTGTTTTGTTTATTTATTTTTCTTTCTTTTATTATGTTTAACTAAGTTTATTATGTCAAGGTGAAAAGGTTACACTAATGGTGTAACAATAAGTATAGTGTAAACTCAATATGGACTTTAATGTTTGATACTAACATGTTTTGTATTTGTTATCTTGTTCACTCTTTAATACTTTGCTTGCTAAATGACTAATCTTGATTTATGTTGTATATCACTTGGTACAACAAATGCTTGGCACTTTTATAGCCCATACTGTATGGTATAACCGACACCTGAGCTATGAAAGAAACTTGATTTATTGTTAACATAAGTTATAATCATGAATGCTTGATGAGATTTACAAGTACTAGCATTAATTGAATAAGATGACTAATGTAATCATGTTAACAATCTATAATCTGATTGGAACCTCCTTTGTGTGTGGTTTCCAATTGAATAATAAGAGTTTATACTATACTTGTTTGACATACCATTAGTGGAACCTCTAACCTTGACATTTGTTATTATTATTGTTTAATCCTTACATTAATTTTTCATCTCCATGTTCTCATCATCTTCTTCTTCTTCTCTTGCTTTATTATTATTATTATTATTATTATTATTAGTACTACTACTACTACTACTACTACTACTACTACTATTATAGTTATTATTGTTATTGTCATTGTTGTTATTATTGTTATTTCTATTATTATTGTTGTTGTTATTATTATTATTGTTGTTGTACTATTGTTGTTTATAATTTGTACAATTAATCTCCCTGTGGTTCGACCCCGGTCTTGCAGGGTTATTTATTACTTTGACACTCCTGCACTTGGGAGAAGACATCAATCTTTTAGTCGTGTCATTTATCTATTTTTCTTTCTTTCATTATGTCTAGCTAAGTTTATTATGTCAAGGTGAAAAGGTTACACTAATGGTGTAAGAATAAGTATAGTCTAAACTTAATATGGACTTTAATGTTTGATACTAACATGTTTTGTATTTGTTATCTTGTTCACTCTTTAATACTTTGCTTATTAAATGACTACTCTTGATTTATGTTGTATAACACTTGGTACAACAAATGCTTGGCACTTTCATAGCTCATACTGTATGGTATAACCGACACCTGAGCTATGAAAGGAACTTGATTTGTTGTTAACATAAGTTATAATCATGAATGCTTAACGAGATTTACAAGTATTAGCATTAATCGAATAAGATGACTAATGTAATCATGTTAACAATCTATAATCTAATTGGAACCTCCTTTGTGTGTGGTTTCCAATTGAATAATAAGAGTTTATACTATACTTGTTTGACATACCATTAGTGGATCCTCTAACCTTGACATTTGTTATTATCATTGTTTAATCGTTACATAATATTCCTTCTCAAAGTTCTCATCTTCTTCTTCTTCTTCTCCTTCTTTTTCTTTATTATTATTATTATTATTATTATTATTATTATTATTATTATTATTGTTATTGTTGTTGTAGTATTATTGTCATTTATAATTTATACAATTAACCTCCCTATGTTATTGTTGTTGTATTATTGTTATTTATAATTTGTACAATTAACCTCCCTGTGGTTCGACCTTAGTCTTGCCGGGTTATTTATTACTTCGACACTCCTGCACTTGGGAGAAGTTATCAATCTTTTGGTCGTGTCAGTAACCATTCTGTAACAGCTAATTTGTAACTTTTGGATTCAGCTGCAAAAGAATCCCACCATTTGATTTTGAATTTTCGAACAAGAACTGGATGTTTGTTTTGTAGATTATAATCATAGAACTATAAACATACCCATGACATAAAAAAAGTTTGTATAGAAAATGAGCAGAGAAGATAAATTCCTTTTAGAAGGAGCTGGTTGAAAATTATTTTTGAAATGGAGGTAATTGTTTTCAACTAGAGGATGGTCTTTAAGGTAGTCAATATGACAACCATAGTAGTCCTACCATTGGAGGAATTAGAGGGGGAGCTTTGTAGTATTTATGTCATTATGGAAGTAGAAAAGCCAAGAATGAGTATGGTTTGGATTTTGTTGGAGGAAGGCATTAAACCATGCTTGTTGGTAATCCCAGTACGTATAGGAAGTATTGAAGTCCTGGGGGTTTGTACGAAAGTTTATGGGGAAGGAAAGAGGTTGATGTAAGGGTTGTTCCCAGTCTTTAGGGTGAATGACTTTATGAATGATACATGTAGAATATGCTAGTTCAGTGTGACCAGAATGAAGTTTGAAGTGTTTGAACTTGACAGAATTAGTAATCTCAAGGATTACGTATAATAGGATTATGGTTTGGCTAAATTTTAGGGCTTGTAGTACCAATTTGAGGAGAAAATTTTGGAAGCAGCAATGGAAGGGTTTTCATGATAAAATCCTTTTTCCATAGTTAAAATATTTTGGAAAGTAGTTTTGAAAATATATTTGGATTTGGTTTTTGGAAAACTGGTTTGTTGTAAAGAAAGAAGGGGTTTGAAAATGCCTCCTTGAGGTTTTGAAAGTGGTTTAAAAATACTACCTGTTTGGGATACAGAGTCACCAGAGGTCTGTTGAGACACTTTTTATAATGCTAGGAGTAATTCTGGTGATTTGGATATAGTGTCAACCCAATGTTGAACTGCGTCTGTTTATACTTGTTAGGGTTTTGTAGTTTCGTCTTCTTTAATAACTACCTCATACCAGGATTTGATTGGTTTCGCAGCTAAGATAACTGAAGACATGAGTTTTGTAGAGGGCTTGAGGCTCGCTAGTTTTGTAGGCTAGGTTTGAGGGGCTTTTCCTTTGTCTTTGGCCTTTGCTTTTGGAGGCATTAAGACCTATTTTGAAGGAATTCTCGGGTTAGGAAATAAGGAATGGAATTTGAATATCCTTTAATGTAGATAATATCGAAATAAAAAATGCTTAAAATAGCTTGCCATCTGGTAAAAATCTATTTTGAAGCAAGATTTTGGACATCTTTTTGTAGAACTTCTTTTGTAGATTTTCAGTTAACATGTAAAAGAAATTTTTGATTTAGTAAATCACTTTGAAATTTTGTAATACAGAGAACAATTAAAAAGATCTTTTTTTTTTATATATAGTAGAGTAATTTTTCTGGCAATCATTCTAGTGGGCGGATGTGTATTGGAGGATCTGATCTTTATCATCTTGAACTTTTTTGAGAATTCTAGGTCAGAGGCATCAGTCTTGACTATTTTAGGAGTTAACGGGTTAGCTACATGAAGGAGGGGACTCGTCTGGACCTGTTTCTTAATCTATTTGACTAGGTTGGTATGGAGGTCAGACCAAGGAATGGGGTTTGTTTTTAACCGATCATGTAAAGGTTTTGACTAGATGGCTAATATTGGGGTAGTAGTTTAGAACATAATTAAGACTGCCTAAAAACCTTTGCAATTGGGTTTTATCGGTGATCTTATTAGGAAATTTATTTGTAAAGGTAAGAGACCTTTCTATTTGTATGATAGTGCCTTGGCAAATATAATTGCCTAGGAAACAAACACGAGTTTGGAAAAGAGAAATTTTTGTTTTAGAAACAACTAAACCATTTGTTTTGCAGTATGAAAGAAAGTATGTAAATGTTTGAAATGTTGATTTATAGAATGTGAAAAAATAAGTACATCATCAATATAAATAATACAGATTTTTGAGTGTGCATTGAAAATTGATTAGTACTTAAAAGTGCATTTTTTTATCAAGGTTTTATATCATCATTTTGCACTTGAAGTATCAATAACTCCTTAATTAAATCATATTTTATAATAACATATCTAATAATATAAGATACTTTTAATTTATGGTAAATGTTTATTTTAAATGCAGGCCTATCACATAAATGAAAGGATTGATTGATGAATTTAAGAACTAAAATTGAAAGGACAAAGAGATGGCTAAACTTAGAAAAGAGATGTCGGTGCAATTCAAATCAGAACACTATTCGGTAATTGGGTCATATCTAAAGCTGTAGATCTCATATTTAGGTTTACTTTATATGGATGGAAAGGTAAGACATACGCCTATAACTTTTATATGGAGCCCAAAACTTAAAAAATAATGGCCTAGGAAACGTACACGAGTTTAGAAGAGAGAAATTTTTATTTTAGAAATAACTAAACCATTTTGTTTTGCAGTATGGAAGAAAGTATGTAGATGTTTGAAATGTTGATCTATGGAATGTGAAAAAATACGTATATTATCAATGTAAACAATGCAAAATTTTGACTATGCATTGAAAATGTCATTCATGATTCGTTGAAATTCAAATGAAGCATTTTTTAGTCCAAAAAGCATGACATTCCTTTTGTATTGGCTAAAAGGAACTATAAAATCAGTTTTGTATCTATCTTTGGGATCAATCTGGATCTACTAAAATCTGGATTTCATATCGAACTTAGAAAATATAAATGCAAAGTGTAATTTTCGTAACAAATCTTTTTTATTGGGGATTTGATATCTGATCCATTTAAGAGCAAAATGTAGAGATTTGTAATTGATCACAAGTCTTAGTGTGCCTCTTTTGATTTCAGAGTTTTTATTCATAGAAAAGGCTGCACACGACCAGGGGGATCGAGACTTTTAGATAAGACCTTTAGACTCGAGATCGTGGATTTCAAGTTCGCAATGCTGTTCTAAATTAGCATTCATTTGTATAGGTCTTGCTTTTGTAGGTATTAGTTTTTTTTTAAAAAGTATCTTCATAGTAAAGATCTACGATGTGTTGTTTTCTTTCCAAAAAGCATTAGGTAAGTCTGAAGAGATCTATTGTTCAATATTATTTTGTAAATCAACGACTTTCTTTTATAAATCAAAGTGTTGTAGTTGTTTGGTTATACGACAAAAAAACATGGTTTTTTGTATATCATGTAAATGGAATTGTTTTCCATGAATTAGTGCATTAATATGATAAGTAAGTATAGAGCATGCTTTAATTAAATTTAAATTTCTAGTTTTAGACTTTTCTAAGAATGGGAAAACAAGTTTGATGGTGTTGATTTTGAAAGTAATACAATTATGATGTGCTTGATATAGAGTGATTATGTCAATGAATGGAGTGCTAAGAATGATGGTATGATTAATATCTTTTGTAACAACAAAAAATATTTTAATATAAATGCCTTTGTTGAAAACAGAGGCTTAAGTTTTTCCTGCAATAAGTAATTTTGAATTATTAGCAATAGAGAGTTTTTCAGAGGTGTTTTGTAAAAATCATTTTGGAACCACTCCTTCTTTGATGCAGTTCAAATCTGCACCTGTGTCAAATAAGACAATGGTGTCAAGTTTGAAATTTTTTGAGAAAATAAGAGTAATTCTAATTAAATATTTTTTGAAAGATATTTGTGTTAATACATTTAGGAAATCATTTGGAATATGCTCAATATTTGTAAGTGTATGTGGTAATGCATGAGATTCAATGGTTTAGTCTTTTGTATAAGACTTAGTATTAGACTGTTTTTTTATTTTTAACAGAAGATATTATAGTATAGTAGAGTCTTTTTGTTGGGCTTGTTTGAGGGATTGTAATTCGGATTTAAAGTTTTTTATCTCAGAATGTAATTCTAGAATGCTAACTGTGGTTTTAGAGTTCTTTTTGTTAAAGATCTTTGTAAGGTCATAGGTATTGGTGCTAGTAAAGGGTAATATAGAGCAGTTTAGAGGGTTAAATGATGGAGGGTGCTCTGGTTGGTTGAAGTCTTTCAACAATTTTTCCAAGTAGGTTTTATGAAGGTAAGTATCATCAAGTCTTTTGATTGCCTCAAGAATGAATTCTTGGTCTTGGGTCAAGACGTTGATTTGTTTGGAATTTGTAGAGGTATCCAAAGTAACACTGGTAGTTGCTATTTCATCAATTTGAAATTCTTCTTCAGAAGTGTCTGAAGGAGAGTGGTCAGTGTCTGTAGCTTTAATGTAAAGGTTTTGTATTTGGTTGATGGTATCTTCATCTATTTGGAGTTCATGAAGTTTGGTATTGACTTCGCAAAAACAGGATATATGTCCTTTCAGGTTACATTTGTAACAGGTAATAGTTTTGGGGTCAAATTTTGTTTTGGGTTTTGACTGGAAAGGTCTTTGAGGCTTGGTAAATTTATAAGGCTTTTGTGTAGTAAGGTTGATCTGGTTTGAAATAAAACTATTGTCAGTTTTTATGGGCTGATCATCTATAAGGAGGTTTGTGGCTTGAATATTTTTTGGGTAGTGAATAGTTTCCGCTGTAGGAGGGTTTTTTGGTGCAAAGGTTAAACTGGTTACAAAAACTATCAATTTCTTGTCTGGTATGTTTTATTTCCCACTTTAGGTGCTTCTGGAGTTTAAGATCCTAACAGATCTTAAGACCTTCTTTTTAGGTGAAGCTTACAAGTTCACCATCTGTAAGCTGGTCATAAGGTATGGTTTTCGTTGTAAAGGTATCTTTGATTTTATTTATGACCTTTTCTCTTAAGAGAATAGGTAGGCCTGCAAGGAATTTCTCTTTCCAAAAGGGTTGGTTTGAAGTTTCCCTAAGCATGACACGGGTAAGAAGGTGTTTTTGTACCATTGAAAGTCACTTAGCTTCTTACACCTAAGATTGGAAAGGAGTTCAGCATTTTTGTCTTTCAAATGGGAAAGGTCTCTAACAAAATATAAGAAGATTGTAAGAATAAGGGTTGATACAACATCTTGGATGGTGTTTCTAGATGGGTCAAGGATGGGTGTTTGGTCTTCATATATTTAAAAGGAGTTTAGGATATGTAAGTGATCAATGTTAGTGAAATGGTAATCCTACCATTCTTTTAACTGACTAGAGAAACCAGCAATAAGTAGTTTAGCAATAGCTTTGTCTAGGGTTCCTGTTTGGGTTTTGTAGGCATTGGCTGCCATAGTCATTTGCTGGAGGGTGTTGAGGATATTGTATTCAGACATTCCATCTATATTCCACTCATAGAGGGAAGAGGCATTATATTTGTGTTGAGTAAGGATAGTTGGTTCAATGGATATGGAGATGTCTGGGGCAATGGATGTTTTGGGAGTTTGCTAGGTAAGTTTGTTTAGGGTAATTAGTTTTTTTAGAGGAGTACCTTCATCAGAAGACTCCTCAAGGTTTTTCTGTAGAGTAATGACTTGTTTTGTAGAGGTAGAAGGGTTGGTTGTTTGTGGTGTGTCTAGAATAGTTAAAGATGAACTGTCAAGGTGTTGTAAGTGTGTTTTGATAACTTTAAGAAAATCTATTTGGTTTTCTTATATTTGTGTTTGGCTTGTTTTTGTAATTTGATAAGGTTTGAAGACTGGGTTTTTTAGTTTTAGGTCAGTGGAGGTTTTAATATCGGTTGAACTTGTAGTGGCTCTTTGTATTTGTTTTTCTAGTCATGTAAGCTGCTTTCCCAAGATATTAAGGTTGGTGTTTATAAAGTTGTTTTAGGTAATGATGTGTTTTGTATTGGAAAGGGTGTTATCAATGGATAATTTGTAAGGGGCTGCTTCTACAGTTTGGTTATTATAGGTTATTTGGATATTTCTCAAAGGTGGATGTTCAGACTCAACTGTAGGTCCACTAGTGAGGTTCTATACAAGGGTTTTTGATCCAGATGTGACTGGGCATGCATGTTTAATGGATGCAAAAGGATATGCAATGTGATGTTCATATGCATAATATAATTCGAACCAATCAAAGAATAGAATCTGTATTTTATGTAACTTAATGAAATTATAAAATTGATTTTGTGTCTCACTTCTATGCTGAAGAAAGTTTTGGAAAAACCAAATTTGTTTTATAGAGTTAGAGGTAGAATAAAAATCTTTTTTGAAGAGAGTTTTGTCAAGAACAAAATGTTTTTCCGAAGTCAAAACATTCAGCACGTTTTGGATATTTTCAGTAACAGCTGAAAAGGTTGGTGAAATTGGAGAAGATGATTGTTCAAGGTTTGTATAGACAGGTCTTGATATATTTGTAGTATAGTCCGCATTTTGGAAGCTAGGAGAAGGGATATCAGATGTAGATTTTCTTGGAGGGATAAGGGATATTAATAACAGAAGGGATTTTGGAAATTCATCCTAGATCTATTGTGCTGGAAGAGGAAAAGGCTTCTAAGAACCTGGAACTTGTAAAATGATGATGAAAAGATAGTTTGACTTTGCCATCTGTATATTGGGTAATGTTTTTAATTTGAACATTGGGTTGAGGTGGTTGGGATATTTCTAGTTATATTCAATGTTTAACCTAGCTAAAAAGTCATAGACTCGTTCCTAGTCAATTAGTTTTTGAAACTTTACTGCATCACTTGGACAATCTCCTTAGAAATCCTAGTAGAAGTATAACTCCCACCACAAACTACTCAGTCCTGCAAAGTATTGGGCTACAAACATATCACGTTGCTTGGTTTCACAAACCTTTTTCCATAGCTCACAAACCTATGCATCATTACCCAATTATGAGTACATTTTGCTAGTAGCATTCTTGATTTTTAAAGTAGAATCTAATGAAAGATACCACAAGCAATCAAAGGTTGCACAAAGTTAATAAGCCATAACATGAGTAGAGAGGTTTTTTTACTCCATTATTCAATTAGTTAGTTATTAGCTATCTTATATTATCAGACTTGTTATTATAAAACATGTTTAAGTTAGGGAATTTAATGATACTTTAAATGTAATATGATGACATAATGTCTTAATGAGAATACCCTTTTGAGTACTAATAACAAAGACTGGCTCACTTGCTGTTTGATGGTGCCGACATGGTCGTTGAGCTCCATAAGGGGGATGGATTGTAATATCCCACATCAATGGGTAAGGACTTGGGGAAGGGTCTTATATGAGCATGCTCACCTTGACTAGTAAGACGAGTTTTGGGGCCATGCGTGGCTACCAAAAACAAATCTGTGAAGCTCGTGGGCCAAAGTAGACAATATCTTGTTAGTGGGATGAGGTGTTACAAAACGAGTAAGCCTAGGCAAGTAGGCTTTCCATCCCAAGCCGCACTCTTAGGCCTAGTTCTATTTTATTTATTTTTTAAAGGGACAGACAATGTGTAATTTGTTGTTTGTAGAATTTGGTGATAAAGGAATGCCGAAAAAATAGGGCTTCAGTTTTTTGCTAAAAAATTCATTTTGAATCAATTTTTGACCCAAAATACACAGAAAACACATTAAACACTTTGATAAACTTATTTATCATCTCAAACAACCCAAAAATTAGCTAATATGGTTCAGCTTGTAATACAACCCAAGTAAGGTCAAATTCAGATTTAGGTGTAAAAAGCACAACGGTTCAAGTTTACGGCAATAGTTATAACTCTTAATCTGACTGTTGGATCAGGCTGAAATTTTATGTGAACTCTCTAGATATTTTTTCCTACTATAGGTTAAAATTTTAGTTCAATCGAAGTTCGGGAAGGCACCACAATACTGGTAAGCAGAGGTTGTATGAATTTTGTTATTTACTTCCATTTAACTTGTGGACTTTCTATTTGGTTGGGATTCCTTTCCTGCAAGGATATGGCAACTGGTTTTGGAAATTTTCTAGTTCCACAAGGATCTTTAATGAGCTGCAATATAATCTTCAAGTGTGGTAAGGATTCATTAATGTTTCAAAATCATTTTCTTATAAGGATTCCTTATTTATCCTAACTAAAAGAAGGGCTAGTGCTATTTAATGATATATTAGTTATTTTATTATTTTATTTTTTAATATTTGGGCTTAATTAAAACTTTGCTTTGAACTAGAATCCAAAGCTTGTTTGGATCAGGTTATGGGCTTTCCAGTTTAGGCTTTTGGGTCAGTTTTTAGTGGACCTCATATAAGTTCATATAAGGGTCCATTAGAGTTAATTTTTTTAACTATTTAAACTCATGTAAGTCATAATTTTGACAGCTTTGATAATAATTACTTCTGAATTTTTCAGTTTTAACATGTGAGAGTGATTCTTGCATTCTTCAGTTCTTGAACGAACTGAATCTGGCTTATTGAAGATTATCTGGCTTCGTGGCATCATTCTACTCAATCCAATAGTGTTGGTGTCTTGGGGCAGGTTTCCATTGTGTCACACTCCTATCAGACCTATTTCGACTTTTCAAGATCAAATCTCAATCTTAATTGTGAGTTGCGTGACCATGTGATCACGAAGTTCGCATTAATAGCTCTAAAAACTCGAACATGAAAATCTTCTCATAATCAGATCTACCTTTTTAGGTAAGGAGAATGAAAAACAACACTTACATGAAACTTCCCTCACTAAATAGAACTCATTGATATGAAGATTGACCATTTTGGTGGTCGATATAAGTGTAATCAACTACTTTCTCTTTCTATATAGGAATCTGGCAAGTTTGTCTCTCTCCTATCACAAAAAAAAAATACATTGAAAAATATGAGAAATAAAATTTGATATTAAAATTGAATTTATGACAACTAAAATTACCTATTACCCATTAACTAAAAGAATAGGAAACCAAACTAAACTTTTCAAATGAGATGTTGCTACCCCTCTCTCTCTCTCTCTCTCTCTATATATATATATATATATATATATTTCACTTTAATTTTATGTCTTTCAATTCAATATTTTATTAAAAAAAACAAGAATTCAAGAACAAATTTGACCTCAAAAGACTCAATGCTGAAAAAAAGTTCAAATTATTTAAAAATAAACTATTCCAAGCTACAATAATTTGTTAGAGAGAGCACATTGTACAGTAAAATCACTCGTGATTTAAAAATACACACAATAAAAACGAAAAGGACCAGGTTTAGAAAATTAGCAATCGCCATGATATTGCACAGCATAGTGTTGATCATTAGAGGAGCAGTGAATGGTCTCTGTATTTGTGAAACAGAAGAGTGCAGACACACACACACGAGCAAGTCGATGAAATCACCGCTTCAAGGCTGTGTCTTTGAGGTCAAGGTTTAAGAAATGTTGATTGAATTGGCTTGTGTGTGTGTGTTTAAGACACATTTGAGTGTTGTTATCTCTGTTTTTTTTTTTTTTTTTTTTAATGCTATCATTGTTCTTTGTTCAATCCTGGCGACCGGAGATGTATTTCTTTCGATTATCCAACGGAAATTGCAGCAGACACATGATTTCTACACCAAATTCAACATCAAAGATAGAGAATACCCTCCTTCTCATTACACTTCATTATTGAGTACACGACATGGACATAGAGCATAAAGCTTTCTCCATGACCTTCTTGAGGAAAGGGCATGCTAGTTGCTTTCAGTAGTCGATAACCGAGTTCGATGTGCCAATCAACTCAATGAACTTGACTGCAACTTTCACAGAGTTGGCGGTGGCCAAATAGCGAGAGTTGGAGGTCGAGGTTCCATGAATAACCGAATTCGAAATAGCACGGAACAGGATATAAGGCACTTCATTTGTCAAAGAAGCCTGCAAATGCAAATCAAAGCACGAACCATTAGTTACCAAATTGTGAGGAATCCTAAAATCAACTGCAAGCTTCTCTCTCTTTCCATTTTCCC
>NW_011501171.1:24422-29147 GCF_000495115.2 Populus euphratica
TCTTTCCCTTTTCCCTTACCAAAGCAACAGCAGCACTCGATGTATCCACAAATGTGGCATTCAATCTATTGGCAAGGAATTCGCCATAGGCTGCATTCTTAAGGTATATATCGGCACTGGAGCCCCTCCCTCCGAAGACAATTGCCGGCGTGTTCTCTAAACAATTCGTCTTGTTTATCTCATTTACACACTCTTGCAACGTCAAATCCTGCATGCAATCAAACAGATTAATTAACAGTAAATATAGAATTTTGGTAATAGAGTACGGAGAAGTATCGAATCAGTGGCTACCTGCAGCTCAGAGGCAACCGTAAGCCAGTCCGAATCGACGGGAAGCCACAAAAGGTTCTGTGATGGGTTCCCGGCAGTATACAGTTTTACTTTCTGAAAATCTGCGCTTCCCAAGGAATTGGCTCCTTTCTGTGGAAGATTGAAGTCTCCGAATTTGAGTTTCCCTCTCTTTGACGTGTTGCTCTGCGCCAAAAATACACGCATAAATCACAAAACGTCAGTCGTAGTCGCACAAATTAAAGTTTTGCATAATTTGAAATAGTTTAGCTGTACCTTCCATTCCCAATTTCCTGTGAAGGCAACAGACCCTGGCACAGCAACATCACCAAGACACAACGAATCGGTAACACTTCCAGCATTCCCAAAATGAATGATTCCTCGGATACCAACTAAATCGAACAGAACTTGGGTGCCTAGAACTACATTTGGCTAATACGCAAACAGCATTAAGAATCGGATTAGTTAATTAATTAAAAACAAGAGCTAACGTTAATTATACATGCACTGAAACGGTGATATTAAGAAGAGAGAGAAGGGTTCTTACAATTTCACCCCCTACGTTAACAACTACGACATCAACGCCCTTAATCTTTCCAATGTTGAATCTTCTTCCTAATTAATCAAAAACCAGAAAGTTAAAATTATTGCAATATCAAGCTGATCAATATATATACATATATATATATATGTAAGGATAACCCACCCTAATTTAATTAACTAACTAACTAGGAGTGTCCATTGTTTCAACTCATAATTAAGATTCAAAAAAGGATTTACCGATAAGGTCAATGTAAGGTGTATGTGTGCTGGGAACAAAGAAACCAGAAGCAAGAAGAGCGTCTTCGCTGGCAGAGGAACTCACAACAATGCCTAAATAAGACACTGTATTGCCACTGATTTTCTTGGCAACCCCAGGAAAAGGGCGTCTCAAGCTCAGCTGCATGGACTGCTGTGCCATGGCCAGTAGCACAAGCACCATCCCAGCCAATTCAACTGTCAACATTTTACTTGGCAATCCAGCCAAGGCCATTGATTCCCCTGGAGAAAGCGAAAGCCAAGCACGTAGTGCTGAAATGAGGCGAGGGACAATTTAGAGCTATTGAATATTGTTGCTTTGTGTCTTGTGGAGCGTTTTCACGGGGCTTTATAGAAACTGAGATTCCAATATACCCTCCCATCACTAAGAAATGGCAATGCACACATTAATTATTATTATTAATTATTTAAAATATATGGGGAAAGTATTTGCCCTTATTTTTTTATTTGATTTTTTAATCAATTTTTTGTTTTTAATTTTTTCTTTTAATATTATATTTATTTTTTATTTGATTATTTCACTATTTATGATATTGATTGTGAGTTTGATGAGTTAATCCTATTGGTAGTTTTTTCCTTCTTATTGAACTATTTTCTCTCTCTCTTAATTTTATCTTCTCGTATTAAGTTAATTGAGAATTAAGTTTCATAATTTATTTTATTTATTTTTTATTAGGTTATTCTGATCTCGTAATCCGAGAATAGCATTTAACGGGTTAACCCAAGTTGACTCGTGTTGTTTTTTATATTCTTTAATTGAATTGTTTTTTAATTTTATCATTTAATATTGGATTGATTGAGAATTGAGTTTTATAATCTGTTTTGCTTTATTTTCTATATAGATATCTTAGTCTCAAGATCATAGTCACATGTTTTGGTATTTTAACTCCGATTAAATCAAGTTGTTTTTTTAATTTTCTTTCTAAGAGGTTATCTCAGTCTCATATCCTTTAATATTAAATTTTGTTTTTACTAAGTTATTTATATCTCATAACTTAAGTTATAGGTTTGACTTGTTAACTAGGTTTTTCTTTTTTTATTGACTTTTTTCCCCTAATTTCATAATTTAATATTCTATTTGATTGATAACTAGGCTTCAATATTTATTTTACTTTGATTTTTATGATGTTATTCTAACATTATGACCAAAAAATAATGCTTAATAGGTTAACCCATATTGACTTAGTTTATTTTTTAAATTATTTATTTTACAAATTTTATCGTGTAACATTAGGTCCAACATGATCGATTTGGAATTGAGCTTTATAATTTATTTTTTATATGTTATCTCAATCTCATAACTAGGGTTATGAACTTGGCAAGTTAATCATCGTTGAATCATGTTGTTGTTTTCTTTTATTTTTTCTATTAAATTATCTCAATCTCATGACTTGGGTCAAAAGTTTGACAGATTGACTTAAGTCATATTTTATGTTAATTTGTAATTGAATTTTTTTTAGTCTCATTATTCAACAATGAACTGATTAGGAATTGAACTTCATAATTTATTTTAATTTTTTTCTATGGAGTTTTCTCAGTTTTATGATCTGAGTCGCATGTTTGACAAGTTAACTCAGGTCATATTTCTAATTTATTTTTTTAATTAAATTTTTTTAAATTTCATCCTTCAATATTGAGTTGATTAAAAATTAAGTTTTATAATTTATTTTCTATGAGGTTATCATAGTTTCATAACCTAGGTTAACTCAAGTCAATTCAATATGTTACTATTTTAATATTAAAAAAATATCATCTTGAAAATTCTTTTGAGTCAAACTATGTTTTTACATATCCTCTAAGGTGCTTTTAGACTCGTAAAGTCAATCAGGTTACATCAAGTCTAACCCCATACAATTTAAATTTTTTTCACTTAAAAAATATTAGCAATATTTAAATATTTTTTTATTTAAAAAAAATTTAACTCAACCTGTAATATAGAATAAGCCATTAAGATTGTATAATCATAATTCATATTGGTTGTTACTATAATTTAAGTTATTAAATCTAATTGATAGCTAGATGAATTAAATGGACTTATCTAAATGTAAGAATAAATAACATGTAATTGAACATATTTTTAATATATCATTATTTTTTAACAAACGAGTTTATCATAATCTAATATAATATGTAATTCTTCAATTGTCTTAATTCTATTAAGTTATTTCATCTAATTTTATATCATAATATATTTTATTTTAAAAATGTTCAACTATACAACTATGTAATTCTTCTTCCTTCTCCTTCTCACGTGTTTTGTGAGAATTTTTTATTTTTACTTATATAACGCTAATAATTCAAGTTTTATAGCAAAATTACAAGTAAATATGATCATTAAGCTGGGTCAGAGACCATGTGACACATTCTTGACTTAAGGTAACTTCTAAAAACAAAAAAAAAATTAGTTGAATCCTTTATCAATCTAACAAAATGAGTTGTACTGGGCCTAAATCCAACCCCATACATGGACTTGGGCTTCAAGTTCAATAGGCCTCGACCAAACCCAGACTTAAGAGTGTATTTGGCTCATCTCGTTTTACCTTAAGAAAATAAGGCCTTGTTTGGTTCCTTAGGAGGTGTTTGTCAAACACGATTTTAATGAATTTTTTATGCCTATGATTTTAGGCTAAAAGTATATTTGGTAAACAAATCGTAAGTTTTCTTTTTTATTAGTTTTAATTTGTCTATATTTGTGTGTCTAGCCAAAAAGATCCTTGAAAAATCTCAAAAAATCTAAAAACTCCAAGGATTATTTTGAAATTATTTTTTGGATTACTCGCGTGTTTTTCTAGCAATTTTACCCAATATTAAACTAGAGAATTATATTAGAATATATGGACTTAGTATTAAAAATACTTCATTTTTCTCCAAAAATCTTAGTTTTGTTTTTCAAAAAAAAATTATTTATTTTATTACAAAAATATATTTCTTTTCAAAAATATGTTTCTTTTCAAAGAATACCTGCTTTTTGCCAAAATTTGCAAAAATTCCAAAAATCTCTTAAAACTTTTCCTCATTTCAACAGTATAAAAAATATATTTTATTTGGTGTGTGTACAATAATATACTAAAATTTTCATGCATATTTTATACAAAAAAATAAAAATTACATTTTCATCATATTTTGAAAAATACAAAAAACATTAATTAATGTGTATTATAATAAGTTTGTGATTGTCCATTTTTACCAAAATTTCAAATAAAACCCTTTTTTTTATTTCTTGGATTTTAGGATGATAAAATTTTAACCTGATAAGATAAGAATCTCTTTACTAATAAAGATTTTTCTTAAACTTTAGACATACTTTTATGGGCATTAATTAAATCTCTTTAATTAGATAAAGATCTCCTCACCAAAGAGAACTTTTCTTGAACTTTAGATAAATTAACGAACAAAAACACGACTATAAACAAACATCAAAGTAGCGTATTGATTAGTATTTAAAAGTGCATTTTTATTAAGGTTTTATATTATCATTTTGCACTTGAAGTATCAACAACTCCTTAACTAAAGCATGTTTTATAATAACGTATCTAATAATATAAGATACCTTTAATTTGTGGTAAATGTTCATTTTAAATGCAGGCCTATCACATAAATGAAAGGATTGATTGATGA